>NW_026015679.1:0-43954 GCF_020379485.1 Brassica napus
ACGCCAAAACCTTATGATAACAATGGGAGTGAAAGGTCTCACCCTCTACCCAACCCATCAAATATCATCTCAGGTCTTTCTCTCTGCTTTCGTTTGCCTCATCTCTAGATTTAATGTGGGTTGAGCTATTTGGGTACTGAGACGCAGTACCTTAGATTTCTGAGATTTGCTAGAACTGTAGACTTAAGTTAAGCTTTAGTTTAGTCATTGTTACAGTAATGCTCCATTTGGGTGTGTTTGATTAATCTAATGCTTCTCTCCTTTGTATGTGTTTGCTCTGACAGAAATTTCGGCAAGGGAGGCAAGCTTGTAAAGACTCACCTGACAACTCCAACAAGGATGGTATTTTATTCTCTATCTCTGTTTGCCAACGCCTCCTTCATCCCTTTGGCTGTTTGGACCCTCTTCAACGGACTCTTTTGTTAAATTGTCACTGGTGTTGTCAGAAAATATATATTTATATAAGTAAACTGCTCATTGTCTTGAAACTGATTCTAACCGATAAAATCTGGTTGGGAACCCTGTTTAGATGAATCTTAGTTGTGTGTCCATGTCTCGTTGACTTCCATTGATTCTGTGAACTTGATGCTGCAGCTTCTTGTGTTGGGGAGAGTCAGGACACAGGTTCCTCTTCACCGTCATCATTGAAACTAGCTGCGCAGGAACAGAACGAGTACGGTTACAGTTCACTTTTATTTCCTTACTGTTTTTTGCCACTGGTTAGCGAGTTACAATTTTATAAACCTCTTTATTTGTTTGCCAAACCAGGAGTTACCAAGTCACTGAAGCTCTGCGCGCTCAAATGGAAGTTCAAAGAAGACTGCACGAGCAATTGGAGGTTAGTTTTCTTCATTTCTCTTGCTGCTGTTCTTGAACAGACGAAGTTACATTAGCAAGATTATCATAAGTTCATAGCCAAGACTCTTTCTACCTAATAAGACTGAATCAACAGTCATAACTTTTATAGGAGTTTCTGCTAATATGATATGCTGTTAAAGTGCAAACCTTTTGATTAGTATTTTTAGCATGGGCAGGTGCAACGGAGACTCCAGGTAAGGATAGAGGCCCAAGGGAAATACCTACAAACGATTCTCGAGAAAGCTTGCAAGGCCTTTGACGAGCAAGCTGCTATGTTTACTGGGCTTGAGACAGCTAGGGAAGAGCTGTCGGAGCTAGCCATCAAAGTCTCTAATAACTCTCAAGGAACAACAGTCCCATACTTTGATGCAACAAAGATGATGATGATGATGCCGTCTTTGTCCGAGCTTGAAGTAGCAGCAATAGACCACAAAAGCAACATCACAACAACCAACTGTTCTGTTGAAAGCTCTCTGACTTCCAACACCAATGGGAGCTCGGTTTCTGCTGCATCGATGAAGAAGAGGCATCGTGGAGGAAACAATGTCGGGTATGAAGGGAGCTGGACTGTGCCTAGTAGTACCATTGGATAGAGTTTAGGTACGAAGAAATCAATTTGAGAAAAGATGTTTACTTGCTTTGGAGGGGGATTGTATTATTCGATACA
Organism: Brassica napus; assembly: GCF_020379485.1. Lineage (NCBI taxonomy): Eukaryota > Viridiplantae > Streptophyta > Magnoliopsida > Brassicales > Brassicaceae > Brassica > Brassica napus. The sequence goes on from NW_026015679.1 coordinate 1,526, forward strand.
AAACTTGTCATCAGTGTTTTATCTTAGCCTACTCTTTATGTATATATTTGATGTTCAAGCTTTGTAACTTGCCTTAATTATTATTTCTTGTATTTGATACAAAACTTGTCATCAAGTTTGAGCCTTTACTCGTAATCTCTTTCGTCATGACTCTTTATAATTTATATATTTACTTTGAGCATTCTCTGCAACAAGAAGTACGCTGAGAAGGACAGGAAAATGGGGAAGAGCTGGAGATTATCACCGGGTCATTGTTGTTTTTGGTCTTGAGTTGAGCAGTTTCACTATTATTAACCGTCCTCGTGAATTGTCTCACTGACGCCACTCTCAGATTTTTGGGGGAGTTGGCCAGTGTTTTTGGGAGTAAAACCAATCAGATTTAGCAGAAGTTTTGTAAAGACTTCGCTGGAACATTGGCTGCTTTCTGTCCAGAGAAAAAAAATAGCAGCACTCTTTAGTGGGCTTTATCGACGCGTGTATATGCACGAATTGGGTTGTTGGGCCTTTACAAGAAAAAAACATGACCAAATAAAAGTAGAAATCCCACGTGACCAGCGGCGCGCACCATCATCGTCCACGTGCGAGGAGGCGTAGACTGTTCTCGCTCTCCATCCAATTACATAAAGCCACGTCACTGTTTCTGACACAAGTGGGGAAGACCAAAATATCCAAAATCTTGGGAGATATTTACAAGTGAAGCCCCAAATCTGAGTCAAAATTAGAAAATTCTCTCACTCACACCGTCCCTCCCTTTCCTTCATCTTCCCTCTCATTCTTTCCACCCCTCAGAGAAACTTTTTTGAAAGAGCCAAAGAGAAATAAATCATAGAAGAAGAATGTGCGGAATATTCGCGTATCTGAATTTCCACGCGAACAAAGAGAGACAGCACATTCTCGAGGTCCTCTTCAACGGCCTCCGTCGTCTCGAGTACCGTGGCTACGATTCCGCCGGCATCGCCATCGACGATTCCCTCTCTCCTCTCCACTCCACCTCTTCTCCTCCTCCTCCTCTCGTGTTTCGCCAGGCTGGCAACATCGAATCACTCGTCAATTCCGTCAACCAAGGTTTCACTCTTCTCTCATTTTCGTTTCCAATCTTTCTTCTCTTGTGATCTGATTGTGTTTTCTTGCCTTGGATTTGCAGAGATTACGAATACAGATTTGAACTTGGACGAGGTTTTCTATTTCCACGCGGGAATCGCACACACGAGGTGGGCTACTCACGGTGAGCCAGCTCCGAGGAACAGTCATCCTCAGTCCTCTGGTCCTGGTGATGACTTCTTGGTTGTTCACAACGGCGTCATCACCAACTACGAGGTCTCTCTCTTCTTCTTTCCTTACTCGCTTTTGTTAATCCCTTCTTAATTCATTGACTTCGTTATTGTTCTTGCTTTCAGGTACTGAAAGAAACATTAGTCAGGCATGGTTTTACTTTTGATTCGGACACAGACACCGAAGTCATTCCCAAGCTTGCTAAATTTGTTTTCGACAAAGCTAATGAAGAAGGTAAGTGTTTCTCTAGACTGAGTAGTTATATTTGTATTAGCTTTTTCACATTTGACGGGGTACATTCTATTTCTTATGCTCTCTAGGGGAACAGACCGTGACTTTCTGTGAAGTTGTCTTTGAAGTGATGAGACATCTCGAGGGAGCTTATGCTCTTATTTTTAAAAGCTGGCATTATCCCAATGAGTTAGTTGCCTGCAAGCGTGGTAGCCCTTTGCTTTTAGGCGTTAAAGTAAGCAATTCTCGGCCGCACTATATCACACGAACTTGAGATTTCTTCTTTGTTAGTATGTATCAAGCAATGTAACATTAGAGCAACTTCTAGGGTATTCTTTTTAGTAGGTCCTAGTTTTGCATTTTTAAGACTCAATCTGGAACATATTATTAGTGATAGTTTTGAATATTTTTCGGCACCTTTCTGAGTTCTTCCATACCTAAGCAACTGCGGTACATTTTCATTTTTTTTTTTTTTTTTTTTTTGCATGGTTTCCTAGGAGCTAGATCAAGACAAGAGCAATAATCATGTTTTCAAAGATGCCCACTTTCTTTCCAAGAATGAGCATCCCAAGGAGTTTTTCCTATCAAGTGACCCGCACGCTCTTGTTGAGCATACAAAGAAAGTTTTGGTGATTGAAGATGGCGAAGTTGTTCATCTCAAGGTATTACTCATCAAGTATTAATGTTGAATTCTAGCATATGACTAACGGGTCTGATCACTAAGTAGCAACTGAAACATGTAAATAAATATCTTGACACGTCTTTCAGTAGATATGAGGCTATTCCCTTATTATACAACCTATGCACATTCTTTAGATATGTCTTCACCACTTCCACTTTTATCCACAGGATGGAGGCGTGTCAATACTCAAGTTCGAAAGGCGTAACGGTTCATCTAGGCCTGCTTCAGTGGAACGTGCTTTATCTGTACTAGAGATGGAAGTCGAGCAAATAAACAAAGGAAAATATGATCACTACATGCAAAAAGAAATCCATGAGCAGCCGGAATCTTTAACTACTACAATGAGAGGCCGGCTTATACGTGGCGGTGGTTCACGCAAACCGAAAACAGTCCTCCTTGGTGGGTTGAAAGATCACTTAAAGACCATAAGACGCAGCCGGCGTATAGTTTTCATAGGGTGCGGGACAAGTTACAACGCCGCTCTTGCATCTAGACCTATCCTGGAAGAACTCTCTGGTAATTACTACTACAATAATATGTTTTTTTCTTGATTTTTGTTTCCACTCTGCTTTAGTGCTAGCATTCGGATTTTCGGTTCGGGTTGTTCGGGTTGAGGTGTTTAAGACCCGTTTAGGAACTGGACATTTTTTGGGTCGGGTCGGTTCAGGTAATGTCTGATTCGGGTCAGGTTTCTGTTCTTTTATAAAATACGAAGTGGAACCGAATTAGAAATAGTTCGGATTTAAAGAAGAAAAAATGAAAAACCTGAAACCCAAGTTAAACATAGAAAAAACGAAAAAAATATTGAAGTAATTCGGGTTTTTGGATATTTTTATTTATAAATTATATTATAATATAAAAATTAAAATAATTAATATTTTATTATATTTCGAATACTGGGGTACCAGTTTGGTTCTCGATTCGGTTCTAGTTTGGTTTTGGTTTTTGGTTTTGGTTTTTTGGATTTAGAAAAATAGGAACTGTTCGGGATTTTGTAAGTTTCGGTCTGGTTTTTCCTATTTGGTTCCAGCTGGTTTCGGATAATATGCTCAGTAGTCAGTACTACTTTGCTTAACTCGAGTTCTTTCCATAGGTATACCAGTTAGCATGGAGATTGCTAGTGATCTTTGGGACCGGCAAGGTCCCATATACAGAGAGGACACCGCGGTGTTTGTGAGTCAGTCTGGTGAAACCGCAGATACATTACTTGCTTTGGAGTATGCTCGGGAAAACGGTGCGTTATGTGTCGGCATAACTAACACCGTTGCGAGCTCCATAGCTAGGAAAACACACTGTGGTGTCCATATCAACGCAGGAGCTGAGACCGGTGTTGCAAGTACAAAGGTAATATTCCTGAATGTCTGAATATAAATATATTTCAAAGATTTGAAGTTTTAAACAACTTTTGCTTTCACTAGGCATACACAAGTCAGATTGTGGTGATGGTAATGCTAGCTTTAGCAATTGGAAGCGACACAATCTCCAGCCAAACGAGACGGGAAGCTATAGTTGATGGGCTACTTGATTTACCAAGTAAGTTGTGGGCTTCTTCTCAAGACTGTCTTTTAAGCAATTTGTGTTTAGTTTATATAATACTTGAATGCAGATAAGGTCAGGGAAGTACTAAAGCTAGACGAGGAAATGAAGGATCTAGCGCAACTGTTGATAGACGAGCAGTCACTGCTTGTGTTTGGGAGAGGATACAACTACGCAACAGCATTAGAAGGAGCGTTGAAAGTAAAAGAAGTATCGCTTATGCACAGCGAAGGGATACTTGCAGGGGAGATGAAACATGGGCCTTTAGCTTTAGTTGATGAGAATCTACCCATCGCTGTGATCGCCACTCGGGATGCTTGTTTCAGCAAACAACAGTCCGTGATTCAGCAACTACACGCACGCAAAGGGAGGTTAATAGTGATGTGCTCAAAAGGTGATGCAGCGTCTGTGAGCTCGAGTGGATCTTGTCGAGCTATAGAGGTTCCACAAGTGGAAGATTGTTTACAGCCTGTTGTTAATATAGTGCCATTACAGGTAAAAACCATCTGATCTATATCGTATGTTCTGTTTTTTTTGTAAGTTAAACTTTGTGCTGTTTTTTGAACAGTTATTGGCTTATCATCTGACTGTTCTGAGAGGTCACAATGTTGATCAGCCGAGGAATCTAGCTAAGAGTGTGACCACTCAATAGAGAGCTTAGTTTGTATAGCCGTATAGGTATATGCGTTTGGATGTTCATGTTAGTCTCGCTAAAGCCATCGTATTATTATTACCTTTTGAGTTCTTTTAATTTGAATACATTTTTCATTTTTGAAATAAGACTAGTATAAAGTCCAAACTCCAAACTAGTGATAAACCGTAGGAAAAGATCAGCTTGTTTAACTTGCTAAAATAAAGAAAAAAAATTAAGCCTTGTCAACAGTAGTAAAAACAATTAAGCGTTGTCAATTTGTCATGTTTGATAAGTCAACGTTGATCAAACATTTGTTTCTCAGTTTGAATTTTGAAATATTTTGTATATTAATTTGTGCTGGGCACACATCGGATATCTAATTTTTCGATTTGCTTTGCTTCGAAAAAATTTAGATATCCGGAAAATCGGATATCGAGAAAATAAATAGATATTTGTGGATATTTACGAATACTTACGGATATCTCATGCATTTTGATTAATACATATAATCTTGAAAATTTGATACAAATTTGTTTTATAAAATATTATTTCGCATGATATATAAAATAAAAATTAAAAGAAATAGTGAAACTACATATTTTGTAAATTTTAAACTTAGTTAACAATTAGAATAAGACGAAACTTAAGAAAAAGTTATAATTATCATAAGTTTTTTTCTCTTTTTTATATAATACTTTAGTATAAGTAATAATATGAATAGAATTTGTCAAATCATAATCATATGTTAGAAAAATAATTATATAAATTTATACATTTAAAACTCTAAATATAATCAAGATATACATGTATTTATATATTGTCGGATCGGAGCGGATATCTTCTTCCCAAAATTTTAATATTTGTGATTTATTTCTATTTTAGCGGATATTAATTTTTAGTATTTGCTTTGTTGTGAAAGTTTACGGATATCCGAAAATTTCAGATCGAAACGAATAACGAATCGAATTTAACGGACAAAATGCCCAACCCTTATATTAATGACAAGATAGAGTGTCTTTTTGTTTACGTTGTAAATTTGATAATATGTAAGCATGGTCATTTTTCAGTACAAAAATATCAAACGGGTATAAACAGTACTAGGTTGAGATTTTGCATATTCGCACGTAGGCTACATATTTGACCCATTATTTTGGTTAAGGTCTTACGTACGACAAAGAACGCACTGCCAGTTCGGCCCGATTGTTTCTTAATGTTTTTGAGCAACTATCTTGACTATCTTCTCTTCTTCTTTTATCACAAAACTTTTTTCTTTTATTTTTGCCTATATTATCACCAACTATCTTGAATATCTTCTATACAACAGTTCGTCAAAAGATGAAAAGAGTAGCGTATTTATGTTGATCTAGGATTCTTCAAATTGCAGAATAGTCTCGGTTCGTTTCCTCCAAAATTTGATTATGCTAGTTAGTAAAATACTAGTATTACTGCCTTTGCTGTGCACAGTTTAATTTACTTTTAAAATAAAATATTTGATCATTGTCATAATTAGGGCTGGGCAAAAAATCTGAATCCGAAGAACCGAACTCGATCCGAAAAAGTAATACTGAACCCGAACCGAAATTGATTAAATATTCGAACGGGCTCAAAATTTTGGTATCTAAAAAACCGAAACCGAACCCAACTCGAACCGAAGTATTTCGGGTACCCGAATGTATCCGAAATAGATTTCACTTTATTTGTCGTTTTAGACTTATGCACACGGATTAAGAAAACGTTTAATTTTGTACATTTTCAAAATAAAGACATCATTACTCATACACCTAACCATATTTCAACCAATGAAAAAATAAACAAAAGAATCTTATTAATAAATGTTGCATTGAAATCATAAAACGACACTTATTTTGAAACGAAAATTTTTCTCCAGAACGACATTTAAATTGAAATGGAGGGAGTAAACAGTAGCACGTAATAATAGAGGTTCCTACATTGAAACAAAGTAGTTGAAGGGATAAAACAAATATCATTGTAAAATGGATATATGTTTGTAAAACTTTTTAAAATAACAAAATATAAAATATAACTAAAATGATTTATTTGATCCCTTAATTTTGTTTGATGATTTTATAATAACATATACTTAATATGATTTACTGTAAATTTAAATAAGATGAATCTAACAAATTTGCTAGTTTATTTTTTTTACACTTTTAAGTAACTGTTGCATTTATTTTTATGTTAATTCACCTAACATCTTTTTGTAAGAGCACATGTACATTTCAAACTAACTGACATTACTTATTTTGATAGTTTGTTAAATTTATAAGATTTTTTTTAACATTATAACTTTTTTTACACCTTTAGTTTGTTTTTTATTAAATTATAATGACTTGTCTAGCAATAATTAAGTAAAGTAAACTTACTTTTGGATTTGGAAATGCAAGTTATGTAGCTTTATGTTTTTGGCTGTAGAGTTTAGCCTGTAAATTTATTTTATGTTAGATTATTTTGCTGTAGCTTTGTAAAGTACTATCTTTTTGCTTTGGAAATAAAGCTTCATGCAGCCATATTTTAATTGTATAGAGATTTTTTTGCTGTGCGTTTTTTAACGAAAGAAAAGCTCGATTGGTTGAAATATATAGCTCTAGACTAAATTTTGACTGTCTGGAGCATCTAAGCTCGATCCAAGAATAGTTTTAGGGTCGAACTCAACTGCTGTAATGAATGCTGAAAAATAATTAATTCAACAAATTAAATATTAATCAACAAATTAAAGAAAAGTAGTAAATAGTAGAAAACATGCAAAACCTTCTCTGTGAGGCCAAAACATGATGATTATCCCTTTAGTCCCTTTTCAATAGAATATTTTTGATTTTGCTCCATCTCATCTCTTCAAACCGTGACCTACAGTGCATTGTGCATGTGCCTGCAAATCAGTTGAGATAGGAAGTTTCTAAGTTATATACAGGCAGTGATCTAAAACTGAATCTCTTCAAAAATACCATACCATTGTCAATTTCTTCTCGTAATTTTATATCTTGTCGATTGAGTCAGCAATGATAAATAAAGTTTTAAATTGGTATAAAGGAAAAGAAAGAAGACGTTTGAATTGGTGCAGGAAAAAAAAACAGACAGGAAGAAACATGTTGATGTTTTGATTTGACAGAGATAAAAATATGTTGCTTTGACAGAAAAGATTGAAAGAGGAAAAAACAGTTTGAAAATGGTGATCATCAAATGGTTTTGAACGTGAATGCAATATACTGAGAAATTTAGGATTGTCCTGAAATTTTTTATAATATTTTGTATTTTTCATATGTCAAATTTTAATTTGTTAGGTAACTTGTGTTTTAGTATATAAATGATAACTATGCTACGAGTTGAGTGTTTTTTGTTATAGAAATAACGAGTTGGGTTGCCTATATAAAGATAGTTAGATGCATATCTTGTTAGATAAAAATATTTACTTATAAATCAAGTCATATTTATCGGGCTGATGATATGTATGTAGTATGCAATAAAAATAATTAATTTTTGATCTACCTAATCCTATGTCGAAATCAATTCATGGCTTAAAAGATATCATTATTCATGCCAAAACGAAAAGATATCATTATTCATCAACTATCATGTGTCCGATTTTGATCAACAATACAAAACTATTATGCGACAATCACTTGATTTCTAGCAAGTTTTGTATACAGACAAGGGCGAAGGTAGGTTATGGGTAGTGGATGCATGTGCACCCATAAAAAATAATTATATTTAAAATTTTAGGCCTAAACCCATTAGAATTTATTAGGTAAAATGGTAAAAATCATGTCATGCCTTCACATATTCTCAAGTCGATTACCTATTATGTTTTTCTTCTTAGTAATTTACACATATCATAAAACGTCTGGCTTTGCCTCTCCCCTGTGTACATGTAAAAAGAGAGATTTTAAGCCAAAAAGGTACAAAAGGAGAAAAATACAATAACATATATAGAATGAAATAAAATATGGTAGACACATATATTTGTTGGATATTACAGAGAGAAAAAAAACTCTTTCTCAAACAAAATGTTATACAGTTACAAAAAAAAAAAAAAAAAAACAAAATGTTATAGAAAAAATGATGATATAATTCATGGCGTGGAATGGAGACAATGGAGTTGGTGGAATTAGGAGGAAGAAGAGTAAAGGCATGTGCACTGATATTATCAACTCCCATGTGACTACTACTCCACACACATGCTGACTCCTCAATCATACGTTACTTGTCTAACCCTTTTTTAATTCCCTTATTATCACATTAAAATTAAATTATTAAAATCAGGAAGTGGTTACATCATCAAGTTTTGTCTCAAGAGATGATGATGTTAATTAATTCTATTGTAATCTAAAGTAACTTAATCTTGTATTACAAGGGACGATATTCACTATGTAATTGACGATCTTTTTTTTTTCTGAAAACAATATTGACGATCTTCTTTCTGACTTTAAGCAAATCAAACATAATAGACTAATGGCTTTGTGATAATGACGATATTAGCTATGTAATTGACGATTATGTTTATCATATAAGCAATATCAAAGTTAATATACAATGATTTGTGATTAATGCGATTTTGCAGTGAGCCACCGCAACATAATTATGCTAGTGGACAAGTTATCGATGGCATCGAGTAATACAATGTATTTGATTTGTTTCAAAAAAATACATATTTTAAAAAAAACTATTTTAAAAACTATTTTTTTTTATTTTAATGTATTTTTATCAATGTAAATTTTAAAAAATAATAGATATAATTAAATTTTTATTGGTCTAGAATTATGGAAAATAAAGAATCATAAAAATATAAATTTAATATTAATATTAAAATTTAATATTTTATCAACATATATGTAAAAATTAAAAGTATGAATCATTTTGAAACGGAGTTAGCCGTACAAATACATATTTGAGACCGAAACAAAAATAGTTTTTTATTGTTTTGTTTAGGCATGGGCATTCAGGGTCCCAATCGGGTTTCGGTTTAATCCAATCGGGTTTCGATTTTTCGGGTTTATCAAAATCAGCCCCATTCGGGTTATCTGAAAATTTGGTTCGGGACCGGTTCGGGTTCTATCGGGTTCGGGTTCGGGTTCGGGTTCGGGTTAGTAAATCTTCAAAGAACCGGTACAACCCGATGTACTTTCGGTTTCGGGTCCCAATCGGTTCTTCGGTTTAAATGTATCTGATTTATATCAAATTTGTAACAAAAAAATAAGTAAAGTCGGTTCTTCGATTTTAAAATACTTGATTTGTACCTATTTTGTAACCAAAACATAAATAAAATCGGTTCAAAAAAAAAGGAACATCAAATGTGATAATTCAAAATCAAATGAAAGTTAAACATAGTTATTGATCGAAAGAAAACCAAATAAATGAAAGTATAAAACGAAAACCAAATTCTCATGAAATAAAAAACATTATTCAATGAAAACAAAACCAAAATCTAAAAACTTCAACCTTCAACCACCACCTTCAACCATCAATCTTCGTATAATAGATAATTATTTTAGATGTTCAATATATTTTCAATACATATTGGGAATTGAAATCATGTTTGTCACAAATTATTTTTGCGAATTTTGAAAGTTTCGGGTTCTATCGGATATCCATTTAGGTTTGGATTTGGTTCGGATAATATCCATAATCCAAAATACCATAAAACAAGATCCATTCGGTATTTATGCCGGATTCGGATCTGTTCAGATTCATTTTTATCGGATCAGATTTGGTTCGGGTTTTCGGATTCGGTTTATTTGCCCAAAACTTCTCGGACTTTAATAGGTTTGGCTGTTAGTTGATAAGTGGTTGATAATTTGTTCATTTCTTCTTTTTTATTCTCACCCATATATAATCTGAATTTCTCTATCTGTGATAAAATACGAATAACATCACATTTGGCCCTTATAACCCTTCATAATCTTCTTAAGTACAAAATAGTAAAATATCATATACATATTTATCCAATAACATATCTGTACGTTATTTTTAGAGAATCTGTCAGTAATTAAAGACAAAAGTAGAATCAGTGAACCACTCAATCAAGACATACAGAAAATTCCTAAAATTGCCTCGCATTTCCAATATCTCTCATAGAAAATATAATCTTTGGTTGGGACCAAGAAGACATCGAAAAAGGTCAATTTATGAAGTTATCCAACATTAACTTACTTATATTTTCTTCTATTTTTAACTAGCACAAAATAAACAGTAAAAGGAGAAAGTAATCTTCCATTGACTGACCATAGTATCTCCTAATGAATAATTACCCCTAATTTCACAAATTAAAAAGGTAAAAAAAATTTAAAAACTAAATTCCAACTGCAAAACCCTAAAACAAACTCAAGAACAAGAAAATTATCCTAACAAGTTCTAACCACAATCTTGCCGACCACCACCATCACTGGACACAACATGCTTCCTCATCTCTACAATCTTCCGGTGAGAATTCGAATGAAACTCCGGCGAGAAAGTCGGGCTATTAGCAGGGCGATACTCTGGAACAAGCCTCCCTGACTTGTACCTCACGCCACACGCGTTACACAGCGTCTTCGGTCCCGATGGTCCCGCCCTCCACTGCGGCGTCTTATCCGCTCCACAGTGTTGACACTTCCTTCCCATAGCCGCCGCCGCAACCGACGTCATCCTCCTCTTCTGCGATCCTCCTCCTCCTCCTCCTTGCTCGTCGTTCCCTGTCCACAAAATTCTCAAATCCTCCCTCCTCCTACGCTTGCTTCTTGTCTTAACGGGCGCATTAAACTTAGCACAGCAACTAATCATCGTCGGGGTCGGGACACTTCTGTTACTACCGCCGCTACTGTTGTTGGAGGTGGTCGTCGTCGTAGTTATAGAGATGTTCTGACTACTCGTCTCAAGTACCGAGACCGGACTCAGCTGTTTTCCTTCAGTCGCTTCTCGCTCCGGCGACGAGACACTGAAATGTTCCGACGGTAATACGCCGACGAACGTTTCGATGACGGGGAACGCATCTTTGTTTGATATCCACTCCAAATCTTCTTCCTCTACCTCTCCCTCTCCCTGAAAATAGAAGGGTAATTACGTCATTTCGTGTTTATTACAATAAAAATAATTGAGATGCATCGAATAATAATAAAAAAAATATTTACAAAAAAGGCATGCTATCAAAATTCGAAAAATGGTTGAAAATTTAAATGTGACAGCTCACGAAACAATGACTCTCATAATAAGTATATTCTCAAAAACACCCTCAAACAAACTCCTCAGCCAAAGCAAAAAACCCAAGGGTATTCTCGTCTTTACAAAACCGGCCAAAAAGAAACGTCCACACATGACGTTTCACTTAACCAATAGGGATAGAGAACAATTAATAAAGGCGAAACCGACTGAGTCAACAACCCAAACGCCGTGACTCGGCTAACCTCTCCTGCGGCGAGTCAACTTGACTCGGCCGAGTCACCGGAAAACGTTTCACACCAACGAACATGTATGTAACGAAACGGTCGGGATATTTTTTTAAATTGCTTTCGAAAGGAACTTACAAGTTCGTCGTCGGGATTTAATAAACCGAAGGATTCCGTCTGCCGTAATCCAGTTTTCCGGCGAGCAATATTCTTCGGCGAACGAACAACCGCTCCTCCTTCTTCCTCTGGTACAGAGAAGTTCAAAAGTTCTTCCATGAATGATTCCATTTTAATTTTCGCAGTTTTTTTTTTGGTTTATGGTTTAGGAGAGAGAAAATAAGTTGAGAAGGAGAAACATATGAAGTTTTTAATCTCTTTCTTCTCCAAATATCAACACGGCTTTGTTTTCGAGAAAGGTAAAAAAATATATATTTAATTAATAATTGTTTTTTTTTAATATTTTGATTATGTTTTGGTTGGAAGTGGGGAAGGGGATGACACTAAAATGAATCCTTTTAAATCACCTTTCCTTTTAACGCATACTGATGTCAGAATCAGCTACCACGCGGCCCACTGAAGTTATTGTGGAAACCAAGATTGACGGTGCGATTGAATGGCATTCATGTAATTTCAGTCGTTTACTCATGTGGGCCCTGCTAAATGGAAGGGGAAGATTGACCGTACTTATGATAGATGCACTTTTTGATCTGATACACTTTTAGTCATCGTTCCTTATTAAAGAAAAAAATATTTAAAATGAGGACTGTTACCATAATGGCATTCATGTGATTACTTGTAAAGTTTAGGGGTGATAATTATATTTGAGAACAAACGGGTGATGTGTATCAACCAATAAGATTTGAAGGCTGTGAGTGTTGGATCAATCAGAATCGAACACGTGTCTAATTTTTTTTTTTGACTTACCACCGCAAGTTGCGGGTAGATTGGAGACGCACCAAACTATGATATTACTTTAACAAATAAAAAGCGATTTATTGATTCAAAATATAAATATAAAGTAAAGGCGTGAATAATATATACTGTAATGCGACAAGTGAATTGTAACATTTACGCCATTATGGTTTAAATTAAGGAATAACTTTTTCTTTCTTATCTTTTAAAAAAATATTGTGAAATCAAAGATTCTAAATAATTAAATAACAAATCTTCCTAAATTTTATTACATCATTTTGATATTTTTTTTTATAATTCGTAACTATAGTTAGTAAATAAATAAGATTTGAATACATCTTAAGAACAGTCAAAACGATCTTGAAAAATCCATGACTTCTTTATTTGTCTAACTGAATTGATTCGGTCAATAAATTTGTTTTTGCTAAGGAATTAATAACTATAATTCTAATTACAACTCATTGAAGTTCTAATTAACTAAATCATTTCATATGTAACGACTATCATATGACGAACTTGGGCATGTCACAAGACTAAGAAACGATGCCGTTTTGGCTTGCATGCTCTAATCGCTTTCACTTCTTCTTTTTTTTTTTAAAAAGGCTTTCATATTAAACAACAAAAGAAAATAAAATAATACAAACCTATAGGTTTAAGTTTGTTATGGGCAGAACCCAGTCATAAAGAAAATACATATCATCAGAACTACAAACCTCAGTAAACAGAGAGGTCCAGTGGTGAGAAGAAGAGAGTTGGATGGTTACGATTGAGCAATGGAGTGTCGAGAAAGAACAGAGTTGAGGCGATCGCGATCTGTCTTCTTCCCTTTTCTTTTCACGAGTGGAGAAACCACAGTTGAGTCATCGCCGATGATGCCCTTGGATTTGCATGTCGAAAGCTCTGCAGTCTGTTCCTAATCTGCTTGTCTATCATTGAGAAGACAGTCTCCGGAGTTTTGAAGAGTTGTTGGTGCAGTCTTGTGTTACGCTCAGTCCAGATCCAGTAAACGGAAGCTTGAAACGCCAGTAGAGTTAGTCGGCGAGAGTCTCGATCTCTCAGTAGTCTTTGAAGTTGAAGGATAATATCTCCCCACACGGTGAGAGGTTGGAGCTGACAACGATGAGCTATCTTTCTCCAAACATCGGCGCTAAATCCACACTCAAAAAACAGGTGATTCCTAGACTCTGGATGAGTATTACATAGTAAGCAGAGAGGATCCACATTTAATCCCCATCTATTGAGTCGATCTCCTGTAGGGCAACGATCCAGCATGACTAACCAAGAGAGGAAGCTATGCCTCGGGATTCCATAGGAGATCCAGATTACTCTAGCCCATGGTACCATTTGTTGAACACCTTTCAGGTAATCATACATCTCACCTGTCTTATATCTCATCCTTGTTTTTCCCTCTATCATCCATTCATATTGATCCTCCTGATCTGAAAGAGTTACCGTTGTTAAATTAATCTGCAGAGCAAGCTGAGCATCAGTCCTAGCGAACGACAAATTCCAGGATCCTGAAGTGAAGAGAGACGCAACAGTTGCCATCTTCGGTATGCCTAGTCGGGAAGTTCCTGCATCTAGAGCCGTGTATAGCTTCCCAAGAGGAGTCCAGTTATCAAACCAAAATCGAGTACTTTGACCATTGCCTATTCGCCTTTTAAGCAACGGGTAAATCAACTCCCTAGCCTTTATCATCTTGTTCGCTAACCAGGAATGTCTAGTACTAGTGCTTATTGTCCAGTAGTTAGAGACATCACCTTTGAGTATTACCTCTTTAAACCAGTAGACCCAGACCGAGTTAGGACGAAAGAAGATAATCCAAACTAGCTTTAAGATGCACGCCAGATTCCATTTGTGAAGGTCCTTAATTCCCAAACCACCCTGATCCTTGGTGAGAGTTACTGTCTCCCAACTCTCTCGAGCTGTATGATGTCCTTCAATGTTCCCATTCCACAAAATTGACCACACAACGAATTTATTTTGTTGATGCAGGATTTCGGCAGAATAAAGCTCGAGCACCAGAAAGTGGAGACGCCAGATATTACAGTTTTAATCGCTTTCACTTCGAAAGAGAGAATCCATGAGGGTGATGAAACTGGTTGCGGAGAAGCCATTTATCAGTTTTATTTTTAAGACGGAAACTTTTGTTCGTAATTTGATATGTCGACTTGTGTCTAAGAAGCTCAAGAGTGTCATTAGCTCAGCTGAAAAAGGTTTTCGACCATTGTGTTAGAGGTCCCCAGTTCCAGTGACAGCTGAGATGAAACGACTAGTACATATTGTTGTTTAGGGTTTGTGGGGATTATAGACTTCATCTTTAAACCTCCTCGAATTCACTTGTTAGGTACTAACTAGCTTGTAGTAAGATGTAGACATTCAACAAGGTCTGGTTCCCTCTCGTGGAAATATTCAGCGCATGGATCAAATGCTGGAGCTCAGGATTTCATATTTTGTTACTATATTATTTGGCTAAGTCTGCAGTTGACACACCCTGTGTCATGTGGATAATGACACTGAGACTGATCCCGTACGTGTGTTTTGGATATATGTTATCAACTTTTCGTTTTTCGTTTTTGTACTTACTACTGATTGCTATTTTGCATTTCAACTGTGAGTTCGCTCTTGTTTTCTTCACAAGGAACTAACATGAACATGGTTAGGAAGATTGCAATTCATGATGTTAGCTGTTAATGTGTTATCTCTTTTATTAATTTTAGTCTATAAAACCTACTAAATCACATTTTAATATCAGTACCTCTCAAGTAGGGATGTCAAGTTGGGCGGTCCACACCCAAATGGGTGTGTACAGTTGGGCCATTTAACACCATACCCAAAAACACCCACACCCATTTAATACCCATACCCAAAAACACCCACACCCAAGTTAGCCCATACCCATTGGAAATAATCCAAGACCACCCATTATTATTCTTTTTAACAATTAGCTCAATTTTGTTCATAATCAATTATTGTAAACTCAATTTACAAACTTATATACTTATAGAAAATAAAAATTATAGAAAATTTGTATAAACTCAATCTAAACTCAATTTTAATGTCATTGAAAATTTCTGAATACAAATGTGATGTAAATTAAATTCAATAGACTTCAGTTTTTCATAACTCTCTGTTTTATGTAAAAAAAAAGTTATAACTCTGATATCATGATTCACTTTGCTCCAGCTTCCAGCTTCTTTACTTGTCTTCAGCCTGCAAGAAGGAAAAAAGATAGCAACTTGGAGTTATTCAATGATTCTCATAACTTGTATGTAAGGGCAGAGACATCAACACAAGCATTACCATTTCAAGCAAAATGATTTTCCTAAGTTTCTGCTTTTCATTCTCATAAATCTTCAACACATCAGAAGCTGCTGTGTTTCTACTCCAATACTCAATACTGGAATTAGCATAAGTAAAAGTCATTCTAATCCTCTTATACTCTACAAACTTGTAAGGAAGATCATGCTCAATAATGGCCATAGCTATCATCTCACGAAACACCATCATATCCACATTCTTAGGACTACTTCTAGGTGTTCCAACAGCTTTTGGACATACCTTCATATGACGAGTCAGAGTTGAGGTTCCATTCTTGCGAAGATTTAAGAAGTAAAACCTTCTACAAAGGTTGCATCTGATCTTAGTTGTACCATCAGACAGCCTTCCTCCAAGTATAGTAAACTTTCTCCAGCACCTTGAGACTTTACGGCGGGACTGAACTTGTCTCGGTTGTGTGCCTCTGTTAGCCTCTGAATCCTCTAAAACTTCATGATCCTCTATATCTTCATCCATCACATCATTCTGAGTATCATCGTTCAAGTCTATAGCTTCCATTTTCTGAGTACAAGTAAACTAAAAGACTTATATATTGTGTTTCTAAGTCACCGACACACAAAACCTACACGTTAAGAGAAATATAGTTATCCACTTTTTTTATATAATAAAAATCAAAAACGTGATGCAGCAAAGAGGGTAAACATATAAAAGCTTTTGATTAATGCAGTCTTTAAGAGCAAGACACAACTCAGAGAAAGAATTTTTTTCCATAATTTTTTTTAAAAATTTGAGGGTTTTATGCCAATGTTTCACTTTGATTATGCCCAGGACCATCTCTGATCTGATAGTAAGTTTTTTGGAATTAGAAAACATAATCACTTAAAATGAATAACAAATAGTGGCCTATATATGGTAATCAAAACGACTGGTTACAAGGTGATTTCCCACACCTATACATACTTTATAGATTTGGAATACAAAGTCTGAAGTGGAGCAAGCAATGGTCCTCATTTTTTATCAAAATGTTACCCGCACAGGATTTTGAAATTTTTATCAAAATTTTTATCAAAATTCTCGAATTATTTCCCATTCCACCTCCTGATTCATTTCCCAAAATATCCCACACACAAGCAAATACATACTAAATCTACCAGAGAACATGACAAAGATCACCAAAGCTTGATTCTTCTCTGAGTTTTGTTCCTAAAGCTAGTAGATACCTGTCAAAGATTAAGGCTCTGAAGGGTTTTTCTGCAGTTTCAGGAGGTGGAGGTATCCTTTGCCGAGCAGAGTATTGCTTTGCTACAGTCTAACTCAATAACCTACACAAACAACCAGCAAAGAATCACAAAGCAAAGTTAAAAGGCCATAACCAAATTATTATCTGAATGACTGCAAGTAACAGGTAAAGAATAATTGTCAAGTTACACACATAACAAGAGAGCTGTATAAATAAGTACACAAATCAAAGAATATTCCCCAAATACATACACTTTAGAGTGCAATGAAGACCTCTTGTACTCCAGAAACTCTGAGTATATCCATGCTATGAAGACAGGGATGACTCCGAGCAGAAACGAAACCTGCATTTAAAGAGAAATACAATACACGTCAACCCAAAACCAAATCTCAAGTGTGCATCGTTTCTGAACCCAAAACAAAACAATATTCTAAACGATTCATCATCATCATCAGAACTAGAGTAAACAATGGAAACAATGGAAACGAGATTATCATCCACAAAACCCACAACATCCACAACACAGAAAGTAGAGAAATCGCGAGATCAGAGCTAAAATCGAATCATACCTAAAATTGTAGAGAAATGAAGAAGGGAATCGATGGGAGGGAAGAGAGAATCGTATGGATTGATGAACACAAGAACAGTAGACGAAGAAAAATCTGGGAGGAGAAAATCGTTGGTTGCAGAAAGAATCGCGAGAGAGAAGAAAAGAATCGGGAAAAATTATTTCTGATTGATTTTTTCCCAAATTCTCTAAACCCTAGAAATTAAGTTTTTGGGCCAGTCCAACACCCATTTGGTTTGGACCAGTTAAACCATGGACAAAGTGGGTCTTTAACCCAATTGGACCATTAATTATTTGGGTATGACCATCACCCACCCATGTTTGTTTGGAATGGGTTAGCCCATGGGTGGCCCAACCAATCGACACCTCTACTCTAAAGTGCTTCTCTGAGTCATTGCGTCTTTATTATCACTACTATATATAGATTTTTAGCTTAAAACTTCCAAGCCGGATCCCTTACCTTTTTTTTCCTCTTGTACTACTTCATTTGCAGTATCAAATAGTTAATTTGTTGCAATAAAGGAACCAATACAGAGCAATGATTTACTCGAAAGCTATGGAGAAAAAGCAACTCTTGTTTTCCATCTTGAGTTTTTCTTGCTGACAAATCAAGATCGGGCATCTACATCAATGGGAAGCCACTCACTCATCATCATTAATATCCACCATCATATAAGATGATATATTGATATGTTACGAGATGTGTTCAATAGAGGATGTTTTTTTTCAATAGAGGATGTTCTACACTGACGCTTGCAGAAGAAACAATGCAGATTTTTGGGGGTGATGAAGGAGTTTGGAGAAAGGAGAATCTTGGTCTAAACTCTTGACCGTTCCCGGTTTGACTGAGTTTGTTAGACCGCTTTGTATGTCAACCGGTTTGGTGGTTTTGTTTCAATCGTCGCGACACCAAAGTTTACGTCAAGACATTGGTTTCTCCAAGTGATATTTGACCGTATGAATATTTTTGTTGTTAATTATCTTTAGTCGTAAAATTACATTATCACCATGTGTGAAACAAAATAATAAGAAAAGCAACCAGTCAAACATTCCTAACAAAATCATCACCATACCAACACTCACATCCTTGTGTTTTGAGGCTAATTTCTTTTTCAGGTGCTCGTGTTTACGTACAGGGAAGAATCTGGACCGTTAGATCAAACCGTTGGATGATCAAAAAAATCTCTCAGGAGGGTATTTTTTCCGAGCTGGAGCTCCGACCAGATCCTGAGTTGGTGAAAACAGGAGTGTTACTAGGCAGAGTGACAGATCCACGACCACTTGCACTGTTTCCCATATCTTTTGTCTTATGAAGCAGAAACGTCCCTGACAAAATGGTTACAAACCCGCACAGTTCTGTCGCGATCTTTAATCCACTCTGAGAAGCCCAATCCTATAAATCACGTAGACAAAGTGTTGAGAGGGTTAAGAAAAATTGTTATGCTGTTAGTTAGAGTTTACTTGGGAGACAAGAAAAGGGTCGAGAGAGAATTTGACCTTGAACATGATCATACTAGCTATAATGGTGAAAGTTGTGAACATGACGTAGTAAACCGGAGAAATGACCGCTGTGTTGAATGTATCCAATGCCTTGGTCAATACGAAAGAGAAACTTAGGAACGGATGAATATGAAGGAAACTTTAGAAGCTTTTGTTTTTTACCTTGTTCAAGTAATTGATTTGCAAAAGGCAACAAATAGCGACTACTAGAATGAAAATCCAAGCGTGGAAGTATTTGAACTGATTCATCCCTGAGAATGTCAGCTTTATGGCAATGGCCACAGCTTTAACACTCATAACCTAACAACATAAGAGACAAAGCTTGAGGAAACTAGAGAGGGAGTAATGAAGAGAGAAAAGATGAAAAACTTACAGTAAGAGAACCCATTAAAGAACAGATTCCAACATATACTATCAAATGAGTCTTCCCATAGCGCGGTTCACAGTAGAAGATCAGTACAAGCACCGCAAACAAAATCACAGCAGCATACACAAGAAAACCTGATTAAACAGAAAATCAATCTTGCATATCTTGTGTTCATTATGGCTGTGGACGAATAAATCATAAATATACATACTTGGTTCAATAGCAAGCTTCCAAACTTGCTTGACAGATTCTATTTCCTGCTCGTGAGGGGCGTGTAAGACTATCGTTACAGACCCAACAACACAAAGAACACAACCAAGCACTCCAAATATATGCAGTTTCTCTTTCAAAATGAAATGCGCGAGCACTGCGCTGCATACAACAAGTGTAATTTTCATTTTCAAGAAACACCATAGTTTATATAACGTATTATAGTGATACTAATGTATGTTTGCAATAGTTATAAGAATACCTGAATATAATACTTAGAGCTCCCAAAGGTGTTACTAGAATAGCTGGTGCAAATGCATAGGCTGCAAAGTTGGCTACTTCCCCAACAATCACTAAATCAAGAGAACCAAAACACACACTTGTTATATTATATCTCTCATTTAAATTCAAAGAAATTCTTAAGAACATTTTTTGCAGCATTTGATAAGACTTACTTGTTATCATTCCAGCCCACCACCATGGTTCAGATAAGTAACCGTGCCCTCCTTCACCTGATCGTTGATAAACAACAAAAAGCAGCAAGAGTTATGTAAATTGAAAGTCTTAATTCAAGAATGATTTCAGAAAAGAAAAAAGAAACCTGCTCGGACACCGCTTGCACCGGCCTTCTTGAGACCTTTCTTCTTGATGATGAAGCTAGATCCAATGAAAATACTTGAAGAGACTGCTAAAATGAGTCCATTGATGTTATCAGGTGACATCTGATCCATCTTGGCTTATATATAATTGTTTATATATAAAAGAAGATGAATCAGTCTAAATATAAAGACTTCAAAGACTTCCTCAGAAGAATTTTGTGGGAAGAATAAAATTTTGTTTTCAGCCTGGATACAAAAAGGAAATCACAAAACAGATTATGAACATGATTTTCTTTTGATAAACTAGAAAGATAAAGAGCAAAGGTTAGTCTCATACGAATTCAAATGATGACTTATTAGGTTAATGATTAGCTCATCAACAAAAACAAAGATAAGCATTAATATTCCCAGTGCCTAAATCAATGGCAGAACACAGAAGAGACAAATATAGAAACACGGGAAGAAAATAGAAGCATATCCGATTTAAAAGAGAAATAAAAAATGAAGAACAAAGGACAAATATTTACTCCTAAAATAGAATCAAATTGTAAAGAACATACGTTTTACAAGTAGTGTTTTTGAAACGTTGATGGATTTGTTCCTCTGATTTGGCAGAAAACTAACGTATGAAACCTAAAACCCTCTCATATACGTTACCTTTTAATCCACATTAACTTATTTCTCAAGAATCAACATTAATTCCGTAGAGAGCACGCCAAACACTAAACCAAACGTGATTTCAGATTTATTTACATTACGATTGCAAACAAACAAACAAACAAAAACAATTACGGCGAAAAGAAACAAACGATAAATTAAATTGGGGGAATAATATCGCGAGCAAGAACGTGGGATTTCTTAGAATATTCGAATTTGAAAGGTACCTCTTTTCACTTTGACACGTTCTCTTCCCAAACTCAAGAAGAAGAAGAAGCCATGGAAGGGACAACTGGTTTTATAAGTTGTTCTTCTGTTGAAACAATTTTTAAAAATTAGGGTTTTGGTATAAATTAATTCAGAGAGAAGAGAAAATTAAGAATCAAGCTAATCCAGCAGATAATGGTGAAGCAACAGCTCTTAAATTGCTAATCCACTTAACAATCAATCTCTTAACTATATATACATGCTTGCCACCTTTATTTGTTTCTTTTCTATTATTTCTTTGTCAATTTTCTAAATTATTTAATTATATTTCTCTCTCATATTTTCTTTCATCAATTTTATTTATTTTTACGCTTCTAAAATTTGAAACTTCCGTATTGCGGTTTAAAATTTCAAAAAGAAAAAAAATCTTAACAGAATCTTAATTATAACCATAAAATATAAATACTAAGAGAAATTGTTCATAAATATAATCTCTATATGTGTATATCTTTTTATAAAGGGTTTTTTAAAAAAAAATTAAGAAAAATGTTTCAGAAAGTCGAACAAATGTTTCAACTAATAGTCTTGTGTGTTTTTAAGTTGACACAATTGTTTTGTTAGTCTTGCTTTGTGTTTGTTATTAATGGAGTATGGAATGTTTTTTCTAATAAAACTGGAGTCTGGAATGCAGTAATGTCATTTGTTTACATAATCTTAAATTATTATTTCCTTTAGTTGACTAAACCAATTTGATACATATAATTGGATCAATCAAATGATCTGAGTGGCTAGTATTGAAAATTATTTTCTTATTTCTGAATTGTTAAATCATTAGTTTGAATGGAAATATAAGTCACACCCATTTGAAAGTGAGAATCACTTATGGGCAGCTGCTGCTGATCTTTCATTCATACCTACCTCAACAGAGAGTGAGCTATTATTTGGTATCTTCTACAATGTTGATCGTTCATTGCCGTCGGCGCAAAATGTACGTACTGTCCTTCATGAATTTGAGTTACACTCTGGTATAGCGCTTAGTAGGCAGAATTCAAGATTCTTTGCTTCTGATTTGTCTGACTCTGAAATAGCTGTAATTCAGGTATCTACGGGCATGCCTTGTGGTTCTATACGTGGAAGTCCCACTTTATAATAACAACTGAGCTTATTTAATTGTGAGCATTTACTTCATAAAGTCAAGATCCCGTTCTGTGCTTGAAGTGTCAAAACCTTACCATCCTCAAGTCGTCTTTTGTTAATTAAAATAGTGATTGTGGGCCTCTCAACGTTCTAGTGTGCTTCTTTCATCCTATACCAAAATCTTGTATCAAACGCATTAATTCTCTATGTATTGTGTTCCTTTTGAAAAGGTAATATTGACAGTCACCATTCAACGAGATCCTCCTGGGAATCAGTAACTCGGCCAGCGGAGCAAGGTGGTTTGGGAATATAAAAAAATGGAAATTTGGAATAAAGTGTGTTGTCTAAAGCCTCTTTGTCTACTCTTCTTCAGGGAAGGGTATGGGTAGCATGGTCTAAGCAAGTGGTCCTCCAAGTGATGATAGGGGTTTCAAGGTCCCTAATCAAATGTTGTAATATATAGGATGTCAAACCAGTCCTAAGTGATTATGATGCAAAGGTAATGCAAGACCATGCTTAATCTAAGTGCTACCAGTTTTTGAGATGATTTGAAACTAGATTACTACCTAAAATGCAATAAAGGACAAAACTTTCTTTCTTATAAGGAGGGAGAACTCATGGGCTATGGGAATTGATTTGGGTGATCAAGATTCAACCTAAAGGTGTCAACTTTTAACCAATCTATATCTACCTTAGGCCTAGACACAATCCTAAGCAAACTCTATCCCTAGATGAATGCTCATTTACCTAGATAACTCAAGCATCAAATTCCTTTGGTTGAATGTTATCTAAGTAATCATTAATCTCAAGTCTACTAGCCATCTTAACACCTTTAACAACAAATCCCTTTGGTAAAGGATGTTAAAAGCTTAGGAGAGTTGGTTCAGACATTTCATCAAACACCTTCCGGGTATGAAATGCCTAGAGCTCAACTTTAGAGAGGCCAACTCTAAAGTTGCATTAAAAGCCCTCTACTAGCAAGGAATAAGATTGATCTATACCTAAACACCTTAGATCTAGCTTAATCACCCTTAATCTCCCTAACCCATGAATCCAAAGATGACTACTCACTACTCTCCATGATGAGCCCAAGAATCAAAGATGATTTGGTGCTAATCATGATTAGTGATCAAGATAATCAAGCAATCACAAGAGAGAAATGATCAAGATAGGATCTTTCACCTAAAAGTTCTTTTGTGATTAGATAGAAAACAAGATAAGATCCTACAATTAGGTCTGAAGGACCTTTATAGTAGCTTAAAGTCGAACCTGGTTTAACCCAACAAACCTGGGTTAACCAAAACACAAATTGGTAATTATCTGGTCAAACACGAAATATGTTGACTTTCTTGACTCGCAGCGGCCACATGAAACCGCTCCACCTAGCCGCTGGGGCACTCGCAGCGGCTTCTTCACTTCCTTGCATCACACCGCTGCGACAAGTACAAATGCGGCAGGGGATGAGCTATTTTTCCAGCGGCTTCGGTTCACCGCTGCGTTAGGCCGCTCCCATACTTCTCTCCATTTCTCGAGTCTTCATCTCTCGAGCGTCTCCAGCGGCTCCAGGACACCGCTGCACAAGGCCGCTGCCACACTTTGTCTCCGTTTCTCCAGCGCTTGCAGCGGCTTCTCGATGGGCCAAAAGGCCGCTGGGACGTCACGAGGCCGCTGGGACACTTAACCTCTGCGTCTCTTCTTCGAGAATCACCAATTTTGCTTCCAAACCATCTCTAGATGCTCCAAAGTCACCATTTGAAATCTCCATCACCTAATAAGGACATATGTAATGCAATGCAACCTAAACATATCTAAATGCTATCCTAAATGATCAACATGTGCAAGAATGAATGGTTAAAACAATGCAAATTGAGAAGATATCAACTCCCCCAAACTTGTATCTTACTTGTCCTCAAGTGACCTTGTAAGAACTCATAAGAGAGAGAGGTTTGAAGGTGGGAACTCATAGCCAAAAGTAACACTTCCTAGCACTCAACTTAACATCCTAAAGAAACATAGCAAATAGCATGAGCATTCTCCTTATTATACTCTAGCTTCTCTAGGCCTATCCATACTCTTTTTTTTCTACTCAAGTTGCAATACTCTTTACCAACAAGTCCCTTCAATCAGCTCTCACATTGATTCACACACACACACAAGGTGAAGTCTCACAAATGGGCACATGATCTCAATCATTTGGCTAGGTATGCAATGGTCTAATATGAATGAAGAGATGGGTTCAAATGTTTTTATTTAAGGGTGGTTATCACTCAAAACAAGGAGCTTGATCATTATGCAAAATTTATCTAAGATTAGAAGCAACTCATGCATACATAGATTCATTCTCATCATTCTACCCCATTTTGTTATAAATGATCACAAGTTCTACCCTCTTTATCATCATCTCAAAATCAATCTAAACCCCCTCACATCACTCACCCAATGTACAACTCTTTTTTTTTTCATTTGACCCACTCACTAGGGATTTTAATCCACTTTCCACAAGCTCTAACCTTTTTTCATTTCCTTCCCCAACTTCTTTTTGATCTCTTTTTTTTTATTAGGGGGAAGGTTCTTTGTTACATAATCAAGAGCTTCTTATTATTATTTTTTTTTTTTTTTTTTATATATCCCTAGGAGCTTTATTTTCATATCTCTCATCTTTCTCACTCTCCAAACCCAAGATATTGAAATTTAAAACACACAAACCCCTCTCACCATCCCCAAATGCTAACTCATTGTGCTAGCAAGAGATGAGAATAAACCTATGTCGCCTCCAATACTCTCAAGATTTTGCACATGACAAGCTATCAAAAGAGGTCTCACTCATGCAATTAAATGTTTGGTCTCAAGGAATGGTTAGGGTTTTAGGGTAAGGAGTGCCATTTGGGTTAACAAAGATAGGTATGAAGGAATAAGATAACCCAAATGTGTATGAGATCCATGATCAAGTATGCAAATGCCCATATGCAAGAGAGATTAAGTTCATTCAAGCCAAGTTTAGATTGGAGCTGATCTTAAGAACAATGCTAACATCAAGCAAGCAAACAAGTTTCAAGAAGAGTTTTCAAGGCTCGAAGCGTACAAGGTTTTCAAGAGATGCTTAAGCTACTTGATATGTTTAACTAGGGTGTCATTTTGAGTTCTAGACAAGGGTTCTTTGCAAGGCATTTTAAATCATTGTTCCCAATGCAAGTGAATGCAACCTATATGCTTAGACTCAATCTTAAAAGTGCAAGTGATGCAACTACATGTTTCTTTTTGTGTTTTTCAAATTTTTTAATTTTTTTTTGGTTTTTTCTATGCATATATATATGTACAATGCGATGCATGAGACTCAAATCATCAAAGAAAACATGATCAAATACTTGATACCTCCCCCAAACTTTGTTCACACAGTCTCTGTGTTAGAAAGTAGGAGGAGATACCGAAAAGAGAAATAAATGCAAAGAAAAACTGGTATATACAATGGAAGGGTGATGATGAAACCTGGCTAAGCAAAGGAGGATGCTCCCTCCGTGTCGTCGTCGTCGTCGGTAGCGACTGAAGGAGACTCGTTGGAGGAGGCTCGGGGTGGAGGAGCTGTGTTCCTGCGTCTACGACGGAGTCGGTACTCCGGGGAACGAGGAGGTCCATAGAAGACAGGGTATGGGAGAGTAGATGGACCAGCACCAGCCAACACGTCATCCCGTTGACAACCAGAACCGATAGACACTTGAGAGAGAAGTGCAGTGACCTTTTTCATCTGTCTCTTAAGCGCTTTCACTGAGTTCTTCAGCTTGTAGATGGTGGAATCTTGCATCTTGTTCCACCGAAGCAACTTGGCGTTTTGAGAGAGAGCTTGGCGCAATGCAACGTTCGGTGTAACTCCACCATAAGGCTGAAAGTGGTATCTCTCTGTCCCATACACCGGGGCTGGTGTGGTCGGTCCTTCGTCATCAGCATCACTAGGACGAGCTGCCCGAGAAGAACTGGCCTTGGTCTTCTTCTTGCGCGCTTTGGTGATGGTCTCAAGTACACCAAAATCTGCGGGAATGAGCTCATGAGCAGCTGGAGCGAAGAGTACATGCCGAGGATCAGATAGCGTCGTCAACCTCTCACAAGGGAGGAATATCTGTAGCTGCTCAGGCTCGAGATCAGTGGACCAAAAGGGGTAACCATACCGATCGCCAGATTGGCCGGTAAGGAAATGGGTTTTCTTCAAGTAAGCAAGATCAATGGAGGCTGGAGCATGATCCCGAGGTCCCAAATCTATCCCAAATGCTTCCAAGATCGGAGTAATGAAGCTCCCGATAAACAGCGTCGGTTTTTCATTCGGAGTTGTCCAAGCCCAATCTCGATAGTACTCAAACCGCTTCATCAACAATCCCACAAGTCCCAAGTCCTCAAAATCTTCCGGATCGGTGTGGAGTAGCGTTCCTTCCTCAAGAATCGGGAGAAGTCCAAGAGCCAGAAGTTTGAGCTCATCATCGTTTGCTCCACCCAGTTCCTTCCGTGAGTAAAAGGTGTGAGTAAGAACCTTGTGGGCATATCTCACTCCCGGGTTAGAGATGTCATTGCTCTTGTCCTCTCCCGCTGTACGCGACCACCCCGTAATCACTGCCCATATGTCATCCACAATTGCCGACTTAGCAGGTAGAAACGACCCACGGTTGTCCGAGAAACCGAGAATGGAGCTTAGCTTCTTGAAACCCACCTTGTAGGTTTTCTCATTGATCTCAAAGCTGATGCGCCCAAACCCCTAGGTCCTATGTGCATCGCAATGGTATCGAACTGAGAATGTAGACATGAACTCACAAGAGACCTCCCTATGAACTCCGTAGCTCATACCAAGTAGTGACTCCATCCCCATGTTCCGGAGAATCATTCTTACATCTTCATAGATCCCAAGCGTACGAAGAGCCTCAACATCTGGAAATATCATCGGGCTCCATTTGACGTCATCACAAAGGCGCTCATAGAGTTGCGCTGAAGTCGGTTTGCTGGTTGAGGGTACTCTCTTCCGCTTCTTAGCTGGCTTGGGAGCAGGTGTTTCCTCCACCTCATCTTCAGTCTCAGCTCTAAGACCCTCTTCTATCATCTCTTCGATCTCTGCCTCCAATGTCGCTCTTTCAACTGGCGACTTTTCTTTTCGCTGTGGAGCTTTGCGCCGGTAAACCTGAGCTGGTGGGTTTGGCGTTGGTCGGCCTGCTCGTGGTGGGTTGGTTCTTGTCCCAGCTCGAGACGAAGTGCCTACATCCACAATGCGATCAGTTCCGGGTCCGCGATCTTTCCCCATGTCCTGCTATCAACAAGCTCGAAAATGTATAAGTGATACGATCAATAAGAAACAAACTAAAGCTTGTGAAGAGTTAATAATTTCAGAAGCAACATGGGGCGTTCATATTAATCTTATATAACTCAATAGACCCAATTCTAACATCAAACAATCACTCCCATGTCAATTTTCGAAAACCCCCAATATGAACCCTAACTTTTTCAAATCCTAATTCAGCTCAATTAGACTCGTTTTTCACCTACCCAACTCATCAATCAAGCTTAAAAGGACATAATTAACGAGTATTGAACAAGAAATCAACCATGCAACCACTTTGAAAAAAGTTGGAAATTTTGAATGCGAAAATTAGATGGCGATTTCTCTATACCTTAGCTTGTTTCAGATAAACAAGGGTAGAGAAATGAAAAGTCGAAGTGAAATCACGGAGATAGCAACTTGAATCAACGAATTTGGTGTAGAATTGAGAGAGTTATGAGTTCTTAAGCTTTGGAGAATGAAAGTATGAAGTTTTGTGATAAGGGAGAAAGAGAGATACGATTTTGGAGAAGAAGAAGGAGTAGCTCGCGACTGGTTGATGATTTTGATCCGTTTCAGTTGAATTGAACCGGAAATCAACGTCGGTTCGCGTGATTTAAACCCGCAGCGGTCACTCGACACCGCTCCAATAGGCCGCTGCAACTCCCACAACGGCTTCTTGCCACGAAACCTCACAGACCACTGCGACAAGTACGAATCGGGCAGGGAGTAGAGTATTTTCACAGCGGCTTGAGTAGACCGCTCCGAGAGACCGCTGTGACACTTGAAGCATATTTCTCATCTTCTCGTTTGGTCGCAGCGGTGTGTGAGGGCCGCTGTGCGTGGTTGCTGTGAGCGTTTTGAACCTCCCCACACCTTGTTCATGTCCACAACTTCTCCTTTTGGACTTGATGATCTGATAGACACAGAAAAATAACCAAAGACATACTAGAAATAGAAAAACTGAAAGATAAAAATATGTACAAGGATAGACATGGGATTTCCTCCCAAGTGAGCTTGTTTTAAGTCTCTAGCTTGACTCCCTTTCTTTTTGGTTAGGCGGGAATGGGGTCGGAGAGAGGAACCGAGGTTTTCTCGTCCTCTGTTGTGGCTCCCATGTCGAGCTTAACCCTCTGTCCATTGACTGTAAAGTCTCCACCATCCTTGTTCCATAACACAATTGCCCCATATGGCCTAACTTCCTTGATCTTGAAAGGACCGGACCATCTTGACTTGAGCTTCCCGGGGAACAACTTCAGTCTAGAGTTGTAGAGAAGCACTTGATCTCCAGCACTGAATTCTCTCTTCAAGATCTTCTTGTCATGAAAAGCTTTGGTTTTCTCCTTGTAAATCCTTGAGTTCTCAAAAGCATCAAGTCGGATCTCCTCCAGTTCATTGAGTTGGAGAAGTCTCTTCTCCTTGGCACTCTTGATGTCAAAGTTCAGCAACTTAACAGCCCACAATGCTTTGTACTCAAGTTCAACCGGTAGATGACAAGCCTTCCCATACACAAGGTTGAAAGGTGTGGTTCCTAAAGGAGTCTTGTAAGCAGTCCTATAAGCCCATAGTGCATCATCTAGCTTGATGGACCAATCTTTCCTTGTAGTCCCCACTGTTTTCTCCAAAATAGACTTGATTTCTCTGTTGGAGATCTCAACTTGACCACTTGTCTGAGGATGGTAGGGAGTTGCAACCTTATGCTTCACACCATTCTTCTTGAGAAGACTTTCAAACAGCTTGTTGATGAAGTGAGAACCTCCATCACTGATGACAGCTCTTGGAACTCCAAACCTTGGAAAGATGGTGCTTTTGAACATCTTTATCACCACTCTAGAATCATTGGTGGGACTTGCCACAGCTTCTACCCACTTGGAGACATAGTCAACAGCTACAAGGATGTATTTGTTGCCAAAAGATGATGGAAATGGTCCCATGAAGTCAATACCCCACACATCAAACACCTCCACTTCTAGAATTGGGTTTTGAGGCATCTCATTCCTTTTGGTGATGTTCCCTCTCCTTTGGCATGAATCACACCTAGAGACAAAGTCTTGAGTGTCTTTGAACATATGAGGCCACCAAAACCCAGCTTGTAACACCTTTGAGACAGTCTTGAAAGTAGCAAAGTGCCCTCCATAGGATGATCCATGACAGTGTGTGAGGATCCCTTCAACTTCTTCATCAGCTACTGCTCTTCTATAGAGTTGATCTCTACAAAGGATGTAGAGGTAAGGTTCATCCCAATAGTATCTCTTCACATCTTTGTAGAACTTCTTCTTGGCATATCCCTCAAGATCAAGTGGCTCTCTTCCACAAGCTAAGTAGTTCACCAAATCAGCATACCAAGGCCCTTTCTCTTCAGTTGCCTTCACTTCTTCAAGCTTCTTTCCAGTTTCACAAACTGCTACCACCGCTCCAATTGCCATGATCTGCTCTTCTGGAAGCCCTTCATCAATAGGGATCCCACTCTCAATCTTCAGTCTAGACAAGTGATCAGCTACACCATTCTCAACTCCTGGCTTGTCTCTAATCTCAAGGTCAAACTCTTGTAGCAGCAAGATCCACCTCAACAGCCTTGGCTTAGCATCCTTCTTGGCCATGAGGTGTCTCAATGCAGCATGATCAGTGTAGACTATGACCTTTGACCCAACTAAGTAGCTTCTGAACTTCTCAAAGGCATAGACAATGGCTAGCAACTCCTTCTCAGTTGTAGCATACTTCATTTGGGCTTCATCAAGAGTTTTACTCGCATAGTAGATCACATGAGTCTTCTTGTCCTTCTTTTGACCAAGAACAGCTCCCACAGCATAGTCACTAGCATCACACATGATCTCAAAGGGGAGATCCCAATCTGGTGGCTGCACAATGGGGGCGCTAACCAGCTTCTCCTTCAACTTCTTGAAGGCTTGTAGACATTCCCAATCAAAGACGAATGCAGCCTCCTTGCATAGAAGCTTAGTCATTGGCCTTGCTATCATCGAGAAGTCTTGGATGAATCTTCTATAGAATCCAGCATGACCGAGGAAGCTTCTAATGTCTTTAACCGTCTTTGGTGCAGCTAACCCAACCATCACTTCAATCTTGGCCTTGTCTACCTCAATCCCCCTCTCTGAAATCTTGTGTCCAAGCACAATCCCTTCCTTAACCATGAAGTGACACTTCTCCCAGTTCAGCACAAGGTTGGTCTCTTCACATCTCTTGAGGACCCTGCTAAGATTTGACAAACAAGCAGAAAACGAAGATCCGTAGACAGAGAAATCATCCATAAACACCTCCACAACATCCTCTATAAGATCAGAGAAAATAGACATCATGCATCTTTGGAAAGTGGCTGGAGCATTACATAGCCCAAATGGCATCCTTCGATAAGCAAAGGTACCATAGGGGCATGTGAAAGTCGTTTTCTCTTGATCATTTGGATGTATGGGGATTTGGAAGAACCCTGAATACCCATCAAGAAAACAATAATATGGATGATTTGCAAGTCTCTCAAGCATTTGATCAATGAATGGCAATGGAAAATGATCCTTTCTAGATGCTTTGTTAAGTTTTCGATAATCTATGCACATCCTATGTCCTGTTATTGTTCTTGTTGGTATTAGTTCATCCTTATCATTTTTAACCACAGTCATTCCTCCTTTCTTTGGAACAACATGCACAGGAGACACCCATTTGCTATCCGAAATAGGATAGATGACTCCTGCATCTAAGAGTTTTAGAATCTCTTTCTTAACAACATCCTTCAAGTTGGGGTTCAACCTTCTTTGATGTTCTATAGAAGTCATAGATTCATCCTCTAGATGTATCCTATGCATGCATAAAGAAGGTGATAGCCCTTTAATATCATCTAGTGAGTAGCCTATTGCCTTTCTATACTTTTTAAGTTCATTCAAAAGTTTAGACAATTCATCTTCACTAAGCTCACTACTCACTATGACAGGGTAAGTCTCATTAGGGCCAAGGAAAGCATACCTTACACCATGGGGAAGAGGTTTAAGCTCCACTTTTGGTGCTTTGAGTTCACTCCAATCATCCTCTTGGAGATTCTCTTGTTGAGTAGCTGAGGAAGCATGGTGATCCTCATATGAAAGCTCCTCATTCTGTTCTTCATCACTAATCTCCGTGTGAGAGTCCAGCATCTTCACATAAGCATCACTTTCCTTGTTCTCAACCATTTGGACCTCTCTCTCAATTGTTAAGGCATGTTGTAGAGAGTCTTCAAGTGCCAACTCCTCTAGAAGTTCATCAGCTAAAACCTCCATCTCCTCAATGTAGAATGCTTGGCTTTGAGTAATAGGCTTCTTCATCACCTCCTTGATGTCAAAGTGAAGAATGTTTCCCTTTCCAAGGTGAAGATCAATCTTCCCTTCCTTAACATTCACAACTGCTCCTGCTGTAGCCAAGAAAGGTCTCCCCAATATCAAAGGATCTGTTGGTTCTTCATCCATCTCTAACACCACAAAATCTGTAGGAATCTCACAATTTCCAACCATAACAGGGAGATCTTCTAGGATACCAATGGGAATCTTCACTGAGCGATCAGCTAGCACAAGAGAGAGTCTACACTTCTTGTATTGTGTAAAGCCAAGCCTTTTAGCAATGGAGAGAGGCATAAGGCTCACACTTGCTCCCAAATCGCATAGACACCTCTCAAAAGTAAATTGCCCAATGGCACAAGGTAAAGTAAAGCTTCCTGGATCTTCAAGCTTCTTAGGGATGGTTAGCCTTTGGATAATAGCACTACACTCATGAGTAAGAACCACCATGCCTTCCATCTCCTTCTTCTTCTTAGTTACAGCATCCTTGAGGAACTTGCTGTATTGAGGCACTAGCATGAAGGCATCAATTATGGGCATAGTAATCTGAACTTCACTCATTTGCTTCTCAAATAAAGCCTTGTATTGCTCCAAAAGCTGTCTCTTGAATCTACCGGGAAAAGGAAGTTTTGGTTCATAGGGAGGAGGATTGAATAGAGCTCCTTTTGATGAAGTAGCAACTTCATTCTTGTTCTCCCCCTTCTTTTCTTCTCCAATTTTACCCTTTCCTTTTGCTTCAACTATTTTCTCCAAGATCTCTTCATTGGTCTTCTCATCCATAATAACCACATCATCATCCACATTGATGACCACCTCCCCATCTTGCTTCTCATTATCCCTAATGAGAGTTCTTGGTGGTAGCTGTTTTCCACTCCTAAGGGTGATGGCTTTCATTGTCTCCTTGGGATTTTGCTCTGGCTTTCCAGGTAATGCCCCTTGTTGGCGACTTGGCTGAGAGTTCATTGAAGCAAACTGATTCTCCAAATGGCGGATCTTGTTGTTGAGCTCATTGTAACTTCCATCAATCTTGGAGTGAATTTTCGTGAACTCATAACCCATTGTCTTCTCATTCTTGGCCTGAAAATCCAAAAGTTTCTTGAACATTGCATCCACACTTGTATCTGAAGCTGGAGCTTGTGAAGAACTTCCTTGAGCTTGAGTAGACTGATTGTTGTTATTGTTGAAACCAGGAGGGGTGTTTTGCCTAGGCTGATAGCTCCCTTGCTGAGTGTTTTGCCTCTGCTGGTATCCTCCTTGCTGGTTGTTTGAGTAGGACTTTTGCTGGTAGTTGTTGTACTGAAAGTTAGGTTCCTTCCTGTACCAAGAACCATTGTTGTTGATGAAGCACAGCTCTTCTTGTCCTTCCAAACCATCAACCTCATTAATCTTGGGAGGAATCTCTTGAATAGGACCACCCACAAAGTTGACCTGCTCTTGTTTAGCTTGGTTAGAAAGAAGCAAGTCCATCTTCTCCTGCAAGGACTTGATCTCTTTCTTTGTCTGTTGATCATCATTTCTGTTGACCCTATCATGCTCCTCGCTGTAGACTGAGTCGCTCTTAGCCATGTTCTCCACCAGTTCCTCTGCTTCTTCTTCAGTTCTCCCCAAGAAGAAACCATTGCTGGCAGTATCAAGCCTGTTTCTGCACTGTGGTAAGGCTCCTCTATAGAAGGTGCTAAGCAAGCTCTCCTTGCTGAAACCATGATGAGGGCATTGAGACCAATAACCCTTGAACCTCTCCCATGCTTCACTGAAGCTCTCTAGACCTTTTTGTTGAAACCCGGAGATTTCGTTCCTGATCTTAGCTGTCCTTGAAGTAGAGAAGAACTTTTCTAGGAAAGCTCTCTTGCAATCTTCCCAAGTAGTGACAGTGTCACTTGGAAGAGTCTTCTCCCATTGGTGTGCCTTGTCTCCCAAAGAGAAAGGAAATAGCTTCAGCTTGAAAGCATCTTCAGAAACACCATTTGTCTTGGACAAGCCACAGTACTGATCAAACTTGTACAAGTGATCAAAAGGGTCTTCAGCAGCAAGACCATGATACTTGTTGTTCTCTATAGTGTTGAGCAGCCCTGACTTGATCTCGAAGTTGTTGTTCTCCACAGCTGGTGCTCTGATTCCCAACCTATGACCATGAATGTGAGGTTGATCATAGGCTCCAATGGCACGAGCTTGGCGCTGTGGATGTTGTGGCTGGCGCTGTGGTCTAAAAGGATCAGCTCTTGGACCATTGCCTCCTTGGGCTTCACCATCTTGAGGCAGATTCTCCATATCAAACCCCAACCCTTGCAAGTGAGCCTGTTGCTCTACTTCTCTTCTTTGTCTTGCTATCTCCCTCTCAAGTGCTCTAATGTCTTCAACTCTTGGAACTAGGTTTGTTGGACCTCTGCTCCTTGTGTTCATACACCTGAAATGCAAAGAGAGAAGAACAAAGAGAAGCAATAACACAATTAAATAAAAATTGACTTAGTCTCAAGCAAATGACTAAATCCCAATGTCACAATCAACTTAGAATTTGGCAACGGCGCCAATTTGATGATAGGGGTTTCAAGGCCCCTAATCAAATGTTGTAATATATAGGATGTCAAACCAGTCCTAAGTGATTATGATGCAAAGGGAATGCAAGACCATGCTTAATCTAAGTGCTACCAGTTTTTGAGATGATTTGAAACTAGATTACTACCTAAAATGCAATAAAGGACAAAGCTTTCTTTCTTATAAGAAGGGAGAACTCATGGGCTATGGGAATTGATCTTGGGTGATCAAGATTCAACCTAAAGGTGTCAACTTTTAACCAATCTATATCTACCTTAGGCCTAGACACAATCCTAAGCAAACTCTATCCCTAGATGAATGCTCATTTACCTAGATAACTCAAGCATCAAATTCCTTTGGTTGAATGTTATCTAAGTAATCATTAATCTCAAGTCTACTAGCCATCTTAACACCTTTAACAACAAATCCCTTTGGTAAAGGATGTTAAAAGCTTAGGAGAGTTGGTTCAGGCATTTCATCAAACACCTTCCGGGTATGAAATGCCTAGAGCTCAACTTTAGAGAGGCCAACTCTAAAGTTGCATTAAAAGCCCTCTACTAGCAAGGAATAAGATTGATCTATACCTAAACACCTTAGATCTAGCTTAATCACCCTTAATCTCCCTAACCCATGAATCCAAAGATGACTACTCACTACTCTCCATGATGAGCCCAAGAATCAAAGATGATTTGGTGCTAATCATGATTAGTGATCAAGATAATCAAGCAATCACAAGAGAGAAATGATCAAGATAGGATCTTTCACCTAAAAGTTCTTTTGTGATTAGATAGAAAACAAGATAAGATCCTACAATTAGGTCTGAAGGACTTTTATAGTAGCTTAAATTCGAACCTGGTTTAACCCAACAAACATGGGTTAACAAAACACAAATTGGTAATTATCTGGTCAAACACGAAATATGTTGACTTTCTTGACTCGCAGCGGCCACATGAAACCGCTCCACCTAGCCGCTGGGGCACTCGCAGCGGCTTCTTCACTTCCTTGCATCACACCGCTGCGACAAGTACAAATGCGGCAGGGATGAGCTATTTTCCAGCGGCTTCGGTTCACCGCTGCGTTAGGCCGCTCCCATCAATTTGATGATAGGGGTTTCAAGGCCCCAAATCAATTGTTGTAATATATAGGATGTCAAACCAGTCCTAAGTGATTATGATGCAAAGGGAATGCAAGACCATGCTTAATCTAAGTGCTACCAGTTTTTGAGATGATTTGAAACTAGATTACTACATAAAATGCAATAAAGGACAAAGCTTTCTTTCTTATAAGAAGGGAGAACTCATGGGCTATGGGAATTGATCTTGGGTGATCAAGATTCAATCTAAAGGTGTCAACTTTTAACCAATCTATATCTACCTTAGGCCTAGACACAATCCTAAGCAAACTCTATCCCTAGATGAATGCTCATTTACCTAGATAACTCAAGCATCAAATTCCTTTGGTTGAATGTTATCTACGTAATCATTAATCTCAAGTCTACTAGCCATCTTAACACCTTTAACAACAAATCCCTTTGGTAAAGGATGTTAAAAGCTTAGGAGAGTTGGTTCAGGCATTTCATCAAACACCTTCCGGGTATGAAATGCCTAGAGCTCAACTTTAGAGAGGCCAACTCTAAAGTTGCATTAAAATCCCTCTACTAGCAAGGAATAAGATTGATCTATACCTAAACACCTTAGATCTAGCTTAATCACCCTTAATCTCCCTAACCTATGAATCCAAAGATGACTACTCACTACTCTCCATGATGAGCCCAAGAATCAAAGATGATTTGTTGCTAATCATGATTAGTGATCAAGATAATCAAGCAATCACAAGAGAGAAATGATCAAGATAGGATCTTTCACCTAAAAGTTCTTTTGTGATTAGATAGAAAACAAGATAAGATCCTACAATTAGGTCTGAAGGACCTTTATAGTAGCTTAAAGTCGAACCTGGTTTAACCCAACAAACCTAGGTTAACCAAAACACAAATTGGTAATTATCTGATCAAACACGAAATATGTTAACTTTCTTGACTCGCAGCGGCCACATGAAACCGCTCCACCTAGCCGCTGGGCACTCGCAGCGGCTTCTTCACTTCCTTGCATCACACCGCTGCGACAAGTACAAATGCGGCAAGGGATGAGCTATTTTCCAGCGGCTTCGGTTCACCGCTGCGTTAGGTCGCTCCCGTACTTCTCTCTCATTTCTCGAGTCTTCATCTCTCGAGCGTCTCAAGCGCTCCAGGCCAGGACCACTGCTGCACAAAGCCATGATGCCCACCAGTGATCTCCGTTTTTCAAGCGCTTGCTAGCCACTTGAATCAGAAAGCCAACCAATCATGCGGGAATCGTTCAAGAGCCAAGAAGGGAACAACCGAGCTAGGACAGATCTCATACCAGCTTCCAGATTCGATAATTTCCGAATCAATGTTAAGCCAATTCCATTCTCATCCAATGTCGTTTGCATCCACCATAATTCCACCCCAATTGCTTAACTCCATCACAACTCAAGTTAGGTATAGCTGCTCCAATGGCCCACAACATGCTAGAGGTGACCTCAGATAATCCATCAGCTCCATGGCGCCAATACATGAACTGAGTTAACTTTCAATCATCATAAGCCAATATTCTTCATTCCATATCACGATATCCATAAACTCCAATTTTGAAACGGAGCTGGAAATACAAGGCTGCTGCCAACTTTGTCTCCTCAGCGCTTGCAGCTGCTTCTCGATGGCCAAAAGGCGCTGGACGTCACGAGTGGACACTTACCCTGCGTCTCTTCTTCGAGAATCACCAATTTTGCTTCCAATCTCTAGATGCTCAAGTCACCTTTTGAAATCTCCATCACCTAATGACATAGTAATGCAATGCAACCTAACATATCTAAATGATATCCTAAATGATAACATGTGCAAGAATGAATGGTTAAAACAATGCAAATTGAGAAGATATCACCAAGTAGACTCAACAACTTTTGGATCATGAAAGGAAACAAGTCTCATTCTTGGCTAGCGAACAAGTTACTTTAGTTGCGGCATGAGATGTTTCCATGGATAAAACTTTTGTTGCGGCATGAGATGTTTCCATGGATAAAACTAAGGGGTCGGCAGTAGGTTTTGGACTGACCATTGGTCATATTTTGGTAGTCTTCAATGTTTCCTTTCAAATGGTTCGGTAACACTAGGAATCGCATCCACACCAACACTTTTCTTCTATCTAGCGAAGGACAGTGACGCCTTCCACCTGATATATCAGAGAATCAACTATCCATAAAAAATACACTTGACAACATGACTATATAACTCAATAGCCCGATTATTATGAATGGGAGGTGGATGGAAAAATCTGCAACTGCTACTCCACATGGGTAATTTACAGCAAACTCAGGGGATCTATGCCAACGGTGCCTTGGTCATTACTAGTTTGGACCTCCTATGTAATTCCAAGTCAACTTTTTGACTTGGTTTTTATGTGTGAATAGGTGCCCAGCAAGGGATATAATGACTGCTTGAGGTATGTAAGTGAGCCCGGCTTGTTTCTTATGTTGGAGATAAACATAAAGTTAACTTGGGATCCAAGTTACACCCGATCATAATTGAGTTAGGATTAGGATGGTTAGTTTCCGAATGAATTTAGAAAATATAATCTCTATATAAAG
Organism: Brassica napus; assembly: GCF_020379485.1. Lineage (NCBI taxonomy): Eukaryota > Viridiplantae > Streptophyta > Magnoliopsida > Brassicales > Brassicaceae > Brassica > Brassica napus. The sequence continues at coordinate 39,734 of NW_026015679.1, forward strand.
AGTTGCAAGAGTGTTGCATACATTTGAAAGTCTTAAAGATTGTGTATGAGAAACTTGAGATTTTTGAGTGTTTCCTTAAAAGAGATTAATAAAGAGAGTTCTTTATATTGAGATCTTATACAATCTTAGGCTTATATCTTATGCAATGCTACTACTGAATCAAGAAACCATTTAATTTTTTGAATGTGGTTTCAATTTTTCTTTTGGACTACTATTGCAACTAGGTGTGGACTGGTACCTTACGCATGTTGGTTGTAAACGATCAACCAGTTGTAGGCTCTCCTTCGAGTTAAATAAAAAATGGTAAGTATTTGTATCGATTTATTACAGAAAATAAAGGCTAAAATTGGTAAACACAAAATGAATCAATAAGAAAAAGAAAAGAAAGATAACAACACCGAAAACTGGAATATGGATTGATGGGTCCAATGCCAATGGTCCTCTTCCTTTCTCTTTTTGGTTTATTGCAATTCGTTATTGCACAATAAAGTTTTTTTGTCGAGTCAAATCCGGTTACTTCCGGTTTAGTTCAATTCATTTATACTCCTTTTTGGCATGAAATAGTAAAGAAATAAAAAATCAAATCTATAGAAGTGAAGGAGAGAAAAAGCAAAAAAAAAAAGAAAAGGAGAATAAATATTTTATATTACAGTTGATAACAGATCACATGTTTCATTCCTTGATTATAAAAACTAGAGGGTTTTCCGGGCTACGCCCGGATTTTTTCCTATAATATTATTAAATTAAATTAAACTTGCGTTTTTTATTTTGAGATGGTAATTGAAATTCAAATAACTAACATTTACAATCATAAAATTATAATTATATTTTTAAGTTTATTAATTTATCATTTTTTATTAAGAAAGATGTTTTTTTAAGTTTGTATTTTATAAATTTTATATGTTAGATAATTTTCATTATTTTTTTTATTTTAATAAATTCGGAGTATGACTTGTTTAACTTTTTTATTTTGTACCACATATTTTTGACACTATACAATAGATTTATAATTCATGAAATTTACAAATGAGTATAATAAATTAGTTTGATGTTATTTTCTTGTTCTCAGTCGTTAATATTTATTGACTTTATATGTGGTATGATGTTTATGTATTTTAGTTTTTTTTTTTAATTATCATTTGAAGCTTCAAATATTTATTATGGAATTGTTAAAGTAAAATATTGTTAAAAATCTTATGGCGAGTATTAATTTTCATGCATTGTGTTGATTAATTTATAATATATTATATATAGTTAGTTAATGTGGTTTTTATCATTATATATTTTAAGACTAACGTTTCGTACCAAAATAATTTTTTCGCTCTTTGATGTTCGATAGTTTTGTGAATATAATATATATTTCATCTTAAATAGTTGGTTGTTCAAATGTGGACCTATGATAAAAAACGTTCATTCATTTTTGGTTTGGTTCTTGTGTTATATGTATTTTCCATTTATATGTTCTCAGACATTTTTTCAATATGTTTTAATTATATTAAGTTTGTTAGTTATTTATGTCTTCAGTTATTTTTTCTATTTATATGTTTTTCTAGTCCTTTTTTATATGTTCAGTTATGTACTCACTGTTTAGTTATTGTTATTTTCCATTTTGTTCTATGATTGTTTTTTTTAAATGATATAATTTTTTATAGTGTCTAAAAAATGTTCATCTCCTTCAAGTTACTTCTTATAATGATTTATATACACATTATATTGATATTAATTTTATTTTTAAGACATCATCTTGTTCTGTTAGTTGAAATATTTACATGATTTCCATTGTCTTTAAATTTTTCATGGAATTAATATTTTAATCAAGTTGATTTTTCTTGTTTTTTTGCCAGTGATTTTGTATTGGTTCTAACATTAATAGACAAAAATCGAAACTTTAATATTCAAATGTTTTTTTCTGTTAGATAATTGTTATATTTAGTTTCCAAAGATTAGTCCAAATTACTACTTTTAATGGCTGCATAGTTAATTATTTTCTGGGAAACTAAAAGACATTAAAAACTTTTGGTGCTCCACAATCAATCCTTTTTTTTTCACCTTAGAGAAAGTGAAGAGCAGCTCTCAACTCGTAAGCATAATGATATAAATGTGTGACTTCAGCATTAGAATATAGTAGTTGTGGAGCTGGAGCATAGAGTTATCAACATTAAGCCAAGCTTTCCAAGTATCATCATCCCTGTAAAGAGAGCATGAAATGAACAAAAAAAAGCATGAAATCACTAATTAACAACTTAGAACAGTATTACAATTATCTATGCAATCATTCAGCTGAAAAGAAAATTACAATTTTTTACACATAACTGAAACTTATACCTTGAACATGCAAAACGCCTAGATGGTTAAAACATCCTTCTGCACCAAACCTGGGTGAAAAAAAAATCCAAACGAAACATTGTGTCCTCATCAGAAATATATGTAATTCATGAATTCTCAACAACAAAAGAGAGAGAAGGGAACCAAAAAAACATATACCTTCGGTTATTTTATGAATCTTAAAACCAAGAACTCAAAACGGTAAAAAGCATCAAGTAGAAAAAATTTATAGTTCTAGTACTCATATATAGTAACAGGATCTTCGTAACGCCGTTAGTACTCGTAACCGCTTCAAGCGCCTTCTCTTCTTTGAAAATATAAGAGACGCTCCAAAGCACCGTCACGGCGCTGTCGATACTTTCATCAGCTTCTTAACCACCGTCTTCAAACACTCGCCGTCTCCTCCGCAGATTTCCGATCTGCCTTCCTTTGTGGATGCTAAACTCTTGAGAAGCTTCAAAGATTTCTCCGTCACCGAAACACTCGCTCGTTGGATCCGTGAAAGATAAGAGACGCTCCAAAGCACCGTCACGGCGTGCTCCGTCGCCGCCGTCGATACTTTCATCAGCTTCTTAACCACCGTCTTCAAACACTCGCCGTCTCCTCCGCAGATTTCCGATCTGCCTTCCTTTGTGGATGCTAAACCCTCGAGAAGCTTCAAAGATTTCTCCGTCATCGAAACGCTCGCCGTCGTTGGATCCGTTAACAGCTTCGTAAGACCCTTGATGAGCTTCTCTCGGATTAGATTGAGTTTCACGCGCCTCGGTGAGCTGATTGCGATCAAGCAGAATAGCGTCGCTTTGATTAAGCTCGAATCGGAGTCTCTTCTAATTGATTTCATTAGCTCGCCGACTAAACCGTCTCTCTCGGCGATTAAGACCTTTGACTCACCATCTGGCCATAAGGTGGAGGAAAGGGATTTTCTTTTTCGTTTTTTCGAGAAGAGGTGGAAGGAATTCCTTAAGAGGGTATTGAAGAACATGGATAACAGTTGAGGTTCAGTAACAGAGATTGAATGAAGAAGAAACAGAGAAGATGGAGTCAAAAAAAAGAGAATCGATAGGGTTTTTTTTACTTAATTGGGCCGCAGATGACCAGAATAATATAATTTGGCAGGAAGAACGATTGTTATTTGTGGATTTTACTAAACAAAGTCCAGCGAAAAAACATATGCACCTGAGGCCCAAACGTATCTCAATAGACTGAAGCCCATCTGACATGTCCAAATGAAATGTTCTGATTGGAGGAATATTTTTAGTGATGTGGACAGCTTCTTTGCTCTCTATATCTTGCTTTTAGTATAGTATAGATCCAACAGGTAAGATCTGCTCTCTAATAAACACTTTCCAGCAAGATCATTAACCCATCATTATTACATAACAAACCCCACTTAATTATATATCCAACTATACCCCTTTTTCTTTCTCTTTTTTTCATTTCTCCTTCCACATATCTGTCTATTATAACATACAGCCTGTGGCAATTAAATTTCCACACACATTTCGGAGTTTTGGCATTTTAAATAAAAAAAAAGGAAAAAAAAAGAAAATCTGTCCCTGTAAATATCTTTTTTTTGTAAAAACGAAAAATCAAGCATGTTGATGATAATGAAGTCAAGAGAGAGAGAGATTATTAAGCGGAATCATCGGCGTGAGAGTTTTCCTTTTTTAACCCTCGGCTGTACCCGTAATAACCAACGTACCACTTGACGAACTTCCTCAACCCCGTCGCAAGATCCGTCGTTGGTTTATACCCAAGTCTCTATACGCTAAGCTCACATTCGCATGCGTGTACGGCACGTCACCGTTTCTATGCATTTTGATCAGATGCTTCTTCGCTTTCGTGCCAACAACCTTCCAATATCGAAACCAATCTCCCGACAGGAACCGAGAATGT
>NW_026015680.1:0-7681 GCF_020379485.1 Brassica napus
CTCCGCGCTCCAGGACAACCGCTGCACAAGGCTGCTGCCACACTTTTGTCTCCGTTTTCTCAAGCGCTTGCAGCTGCTTCTCGATGGGCCAAAAGGCCCGCTGGGACGTCACGAGGCGCTGGGACACTTAACCTCTGCGTCTTCTCTCTTCGAGAATCACCATTTTGCTTCCAAATTCCAAAAACCATCTCTAGATGCTCCAAAGTCACCTTTTGAAATCTCCATCACCTAATAAGGACATATGTAATGCAATGCAACCTAAACATATCTAAATGATATCCTAAATGATAAACATGTGCAAGAATGAATGGTTAAAACAATGCAAATTGAGAAGATATCACCAAGGTAGACTCAACAACTTTTGGATCATGAAAGGAAACAAGTCTCATTCTTGGCTAGCGAACAATTACTTTAGTTGCGGCATGAGATGTTTCCATGGATAAAACTTTTGTTGCGGCATGAGATGTTTCCATGGATAAAACTAAGGGGTCGGCAGTAGGTTTTGGACTGACCATTGGTCATATTTTGGTAGTCTTCAATGTTTCCTTTCAAATGGTTCGGTAACACTAGGAATCGCATCCACACCAACACTTTTCTTCTATCTAGCGAAGGACAGTGACGCCTTCCACCTGATATATCAGAGAATCAACTATCCATAAAAAATACACTTGACAACATTGACTATATAACTCAATAGCCCGATTATTATGAATGGGAGGTGGATGGAAAAATCTGCAACTGCTACTCCACATGGGTAATTTACAGCAAACTCAGGGGATCTATGCCAACGGTGCCTTGGTCATTACTAGTTTGGACCTCCTATGTAATTCCAAGTCAACTTTTTGACTTGGTTTTTATGTTGAATAGGTGCCCAGCAAGGGATATAATGACTGCTTGAGGTATGTAAGTGAGCCCGGCTTGTTTCTTATGTTGGAGATAAACATAAAGTTAACTGGGATCCAAGTTACAATTACACCGATCATAATTGAGTTAGGATTAGGATGGTTAGTTTCCGAATGATTTAGAAAATATAATCTCTATATAAAGAGTTGCAAGAGTGTTGCATACATTTGAAAGTCTTAAAGATTGTGTATGAGAAACTTGAGATTTTTGAGTGTTTCCTTAAAAGAGATTAATAAAGAGAGTTCTTTATATTGAGATCTTATACAATCTTAGGCTTATATCTTATGCAATGCTACTACTGAATCAAGAAACCATTTAATTTTTTGAATGTGGTTTCAATTTTTCTGTTTGGACTACTATTGCAACTAGGTGTGGACTGGTACCTTACGCATGTTGGTTGTAAACGATCAACCAGTTGTAGGCTCTCCTTCGAGTTAAATAAAAAATGGTAAGATATTGTATCGATTTATTATACAGAAAATAAAGGCTAAAATTGGTAAACACAAAATGAATCAATAAGAAAAAGAAAAGAAAGATAACAACACCGAAAACTGGAATATGGATTGATGGGTCCAATGCCAATGGTCCTCTTCCTTTCTCTTTTGGTTTATTGCAATTCGTTATTGCACAATAAAGTTTTTTTTGTCGAGTCAAATCCGGTTACTTCCGGTTAGTTCAATTCATTTATACTCCTTTTTGGCATGAAATAGTAAAGAAATAAAAATCAAATCTATAGAAGTGAAGGAGAGAAAAAGCAAAAAAGAAAAAGAAAAGGAGAATAAATATTTTATATTACAGTTGATAACAGATCACATGTTTCATTCCTTGATTATAAAAACTAGAGGGTTTTCCGGGCTACGCCCGGATTTTTTCCTATAATATTATTAAATTAAATTAAACTTGCGTTTTTTATTTTGAGATGGTAATTGAAATTCATAACTAACAATTTACAATCATAAAATTATAATTATATTTTTAAGTTTATTAATTTATCATTTTTTATTAAGAAAGATGTTTGTTTAAGTTTGTATTTTATAAATTTTATATGTTAGATAATTTTCATTATTTTGTTTTATTTTTAATAAATTCGGAGTATGACTTGTTTAACTTTTTTATTTGTACCACATATTTTTGACACTATACAATAGATTTATAATTCATGAAATTTACAATGAGTATAATAAATTAGTTTGATGTTATTTTCTTGTTCTCAGTCGTTAATATTTATTGACTTTATATGTGGTATGATGTTTATGTATTTTAGTTTTTTTTTGTTAATTATCATTTGAAGCTTCAAATATTTATTATGGAATTGTTAAAGTAAATATTGTTAAAAATCTTATGGCGAGTATTAATTTTCATGCATTGTGTTGATTAATTTATAATATATTATATATAGTTAGTTAATGTGGTTTTTATCATTATATATTTTAAGACTAACGTTTCGTACCAAAATAATTTTTTTCGCTCTTTGATGTTCGATAGTTTTGTGAATATATATATATATTTCATCTTAAATAGTTGGTTGTTCAAATGTGGACCTATGATAAAAAACGTTCATTCATTTTTGGTTTGGTTCTTGTGTTATATGTATTTTCCATTTATATGTTCTCAGACATTTTTTCAATATGTTTTAATTATATTAAGTTTGTTAGTTATTTATGTCTTCAGTTATTTTTTCTATTTATATGTTTTTCTAGTCCTTTTTTATATGTTCAGTTATGTACTCACTGTTTAGTTATTGTTATTTTCCATTTTGTTCTATGATTGTTTTTTTTAAATGATATAATTTTTTATAGTGTCTAAAAAATGTTCATCTCCTTCAAGTTACTTCTTATAATGATTTATATACACATTATATTGATATTAATTTTATTTTTAAGACATCATCTTGTTCTGTTAGTTGAAATATTTACATGATTTCCATTGTCTTTAAATTTTTCATGGAATTAATATTTTAATCAAGTTGATTTTTCTTGTTTTTTTTGCCAGTGATTTTGTATTGGTTCTAACATTAATAGACAAAAATCGAAACTTTAATATTCAAATGTTTTTTTCTGTTAGATAAATTGTTATATTTAGTTTCCAAAGATTAGTCCAAATTACTACTTTTAATGGCTGCATAGTTAATTATTTCTGGGAAACTAAAAGACATTAAAACTTTTGGTGCTCCACAATCAATCCTTTTTTTTCACCTTAGAGAAAGTGAAGAGCAGCTCTCAACTCGTAAGCATAATGATATAAATGTGTGACTTCAGCATTAGAATATAGTAGTTGTGGAGCTGGAGCATAGAGTTATCAACATTAAGCCAAGCTTTCCAAGTATCATCATCCCTGTAAAGAGAGCATGAAATGAACAAAAAAAAGCATGAAATCACTACATTAACAACTTAGAACAGTATTACAATTATCTATGCAATCATTCAGCTGAAAAGAAAATTACAATTTTTTACACATAACTGAAACTTATACCTTGAACATGCAAAACGCCTAGATGGTTAAAACATCCTTCTGCACAAAACCTGGGTGAAAAAAAAATCCAAACGAAACATTGTGTCCTCATCAGAAATATATGTAATTCATGAATTCTCAACAACAAAAGAGAGAGAAGGGAACCAAAAAAACATATACCTTTCGGTTATTTTATGAATCTTAAAACCAAGAACTCAAAACGGTAAAAAGCATCAAGTAGAAAAAATTTATAGTTCTAGTACTCATATATAGTAACAGGATCTTCGTAACGCCGTTAGTACTCGTAACCGCTTCAAGCGCCTTCTCTTCTTTGAAAATATAAGAGACGCTCCAAAGCACCGTCACGGCGCTGTCGATACTTTCATCAGCTTCTTAACCACCGTCTTCAAACACTCGCCGTCTCCTCCGCAGATTTCCGATCTGCCTTCCTTTGTGGATGCTAAACTCTTGAGAAGCTTCAAAGATTTCTCCGTCACCGAAACACTCGCTCGTTGGATCCGTGAAAGATAAGAGACGCTCCAAAGCACCGTCACGGCGTGCTCCGTCGCCGCCGTCGATACTTTCATCAGCTTCTTAACCACCGTCTTCAAACACTCGCCGTCTCCTCCGCAGATTTCCGATCTGCCTTCCTTTGTGGATGCTAAACCCTCGAGAAGCTTCAAAGATTTCTCCGTCATCGAAACGCTCGCCGTCGTTGGATCCGTTAACAGCTTCGTAAGACCCTTGATGAGCTTCTCTCGGATTAGATTGAGTTTCACGCGCCTCGGTGAGCTGATTGCGATCAAGCAGAATAGCGTCGCTTTGATTAAGCTCGAATCGGAGTCTCTTCTAATTGATTTCATTAGCTCGCCGACTAAACCGTCTCTCTCGGCGATTAAGACCTTTGACTCACCATCTGGCCATAAGGTGGAGGAAAGGGATTTTCTTTTTCGTTTTTTCGAGAAGAGGTGGAAGGAATTCCTTAAGAGGGTATTGAAGAACATGGATAACAGTTGAGGTTCAGTAACAGAGATTGAATGAAGAAGAAACAGAGAAGATGGAGTCAAAAAAAAGAGAATCGATAGGGTTTTTTTTACTTAATTGGGCCGCAGATGACCAGAATAATATAATTTGGCAGGAAGAACGATTGTTATTTGTGGATTTTACTAAACAAAGTCCAGCGAAAAAACATATGCACCTGAGGCCCAAACGTATCTCAATAGACTGAAGCCCATCTGACATGTCCAAATGAAATGTTCTGATTGGAGGAATATTTTTAGTGATGTGGACAGCTTCTTTGCTCTCTATATCTTGCTTTTAGTATAGTATAGATCCAACAGGTAAGATCTGCTCTCTAATAAACACTTTCCAGCAAGATCATTAACCCATCATTTATTACATAACAAACCCCACTTAATTATATATCCAACTATACCCCTTTTTCTTTCTCTTTTTTTCATTTCTCCTTCCACATATCTGTCTATTATAACATACAGCCTGTGGCAATTAAATTCCCACACATTAATGAGTTTTGGCATTTTAAAATAAAAAAAAAGAAAAAAAAAGAAAGAAATCTGTCCCTGTAAATATCTTTTTTTTGTAAAACGAAAAATCAAGCATGTTGATGATAATGAAGCAGAGAGAGAGAGATTATTAAGCGGAATCATCGGCGTGAGAGTTTTCCTTTTTTACCCTCGGCTGTATCCCGTAATAACCAACGTACCACTTGACGAACTTCCTCAACCCCGTCGCAAGATCCGTCGTTGGTTTATACCCAAAGTCTCTATACGCTAAGCTCACATTCGCATGCGTGTACGGCACGTCACCGTTTCTAGGCATTTTGATCAGATGCTTCTTCGCTTTCGTGCCCAACAAACCTTCCAATATCGAAACCAATCTCCCGACAGGAACCGGAGAAGTGTTCCCGAGGTTGTAAACACGCAACTGAGCCGGCCCTCGCTTCTTTCTGCCGCTTCCGGTGCTTTTCTCCGCCGTGTCCAACGCACCGACGCATCCTTTAACGATATCGTCGATGTAGGTGAAGTCACGCGCCACTTCTTGATTGTCCTGAGTTCTATAAATATCTATCGACTTCCCGTGGAGTATGGCTTTAGTGAAGAAGAAGTAAGCCATGTCCGGTCTTCCCCAAGGACCGTAAACCGTAAAGAACCGGAGTCCGGTTAACGAAAGACCGTAGATGTGATTGTAAGTATGCGCAATCTCCTCCCCTGCTTTCTTCGTGGCCGCGTAAAGACTCGCCGGCTGGTCCGTCCTGTGCTCTTCGGAGAAGGGGTTCTCGGTGTTGAGCCCGTACACGGAGCTCGACGAGGCCATACGATCGCGGGCTGAGGGTTAGCCGCTTTGGCTACTTCGAGGAGGTTCACGAGACCGGCGATGTTCGAGCTAATGTAGGACTGAGGGTTCTTCATGGCGTAGCGAACTCCGGCTTGAGCCGCTAAGTGGAGGACGTGAGTGAAAGGGACGATGTCGAAGAGCTTGCGCAAGAGGGGCCCGTCGTTGAGGTCGCCTTCGACGATGAACACTTGTTGCTTCTCTAAGAGGTTTTGTCTTGCTCTTTTGAGTGACGTGTCGTAGTAGTCGTTGAAGTTGTCGAACCCTAAGACTCCGTCGCCGCGTTTTCTTAGGGCGATGGAGCAGTGGGACCCGACGAACCCGGCTGCTCCGGTGACTAGGACGGAGAGACCGTGCTGTGTCGTTTTGCTGTCGAGGATTGCCTCACGCGCTTCTCCCAAGCGGAAGAGGAGGAGGAGGAGGAGAAGATTCCGGTGGATAAGAAGCTGCGTCGGTGGAGGTGGTGCGATGCGGCGGCGCGGCTGTCGGAGAGTGGGTGGTAGTTGAATGCGAAGAGGAGGAGGAGGAAGAGAGCGACGAGCAGTGTTGCTCGGAAGAGGACTTTGGAAGAAGCATTGAGGACTTTGGTGCTGTGGATCTTGCGGAGGTAGCTGTTGTACCTCTCCAGCTTCACCGTCTTGCTTGTATCCGCCGTCGCCGATGGGGGCATTTTCGTCTTTTTATAGGAACTCTTACTGATCTAGATTTGTGTGGATTCTTATCCCTGGATCCAAGAAGGGGCTAGAAGAAAAATGTTACAATTATTATTTTAAGGGAGGACTTAGAGGGTTTGAGAGAGTTTTTGAGACCTGAAAACCAAGTGAAGGAACGATCTGATGATTTTATAAAGAGAAAGAGAGAGATTTTGCTGGTCGGAACCCATTTCTCTGTAATAAATATAATATATAATATACATAACGAGTTAATATATAAAATAAAATAAATAAATAAATAAGTTGGTTGTGTATTTTACCCCACAAGAAAAACAAAGAATATTGCTGTACTTGTGTATGGTGTGACTTTGGTTCGTAAACACGAGTGTAAATTACCCGAAATACAAGAAGGATTTGCTAGTTAGGCTTATGCCACATTGGATAAAGTTAGATTGTTCTCCATTTCTTACAGAGTTTTCTTTTGTTATCTTCAAAAAGTCTTTGTGTTATTTACTTATATTTATAGTCAATATCTGTTTATTAGTTTTTTCATTATCACTAGATATTAAAGTCGGGTTCTTTATCTTTATAGATACATTATGGTGATGATTTCAAATTGTATTCAATCAAATTCTCATTTTAAAATTTTTGCTCAATTTTATATTTAAAGATACATTAGAAGAGGTATAGATAAATATAAATATTACTATAATTGAAACATTTATTGATAGATATAGAGATATATATATAAACAACCTTAGTCAAATCTAATAACATGTAAGTTTAAGCTTTTTTAATAATGGTATATTAAAGTAAATAGATTTTACTATACTTAATGTTTTCTTAGTCAAGTTGAGTATATCAACAGCACTCTTCGATATAATAAAAGAAGAAGCATGTGAGGTACGTAAAAAATAAGCGAAGATAACATTTGAGATTGTAAAACATGAACTTAACCAACTGGAGAAAGCCTTTTTTTCAAAAAAAAAAAAAAAAAAAACTTAAACCGACTGGATTTTTAATAGAATAGTAGCGGCTGTTCTAACTTAACAGTAAGTGTGCATACTTTATTTTTTGTTAATAAGAAGAAGAATAATAATAAGTAATGGACCTTCGTTGTCAAAGTATATAACCAAATGGTTCAAATAATTAAGGTAGTTTAACACATTGGTTAACTGGTTAAGCAAGAGGACAACCCCACTTCTGTTTGTCTTGTGGTGTAAGGGACAGGAAAATGTGCCCATGTGAGTCCCTCTGCATGTTCGTATTGTGAACATTCGAGGCAATTTTAATTTTACATGGTTGAAATTTTACATTGTGTA
>NW_026015681.1:0-26531 GCF_020379485.1 Brassica napus
AAAAAAAATCGCAGATTCTATGAGACCACATCTCATTCACAACATATCCAAAATTTTCCAACATAACTTTCTTAGTTTTAACATAGAAATTAAAATCTGATCTAGGGATTTAAATCCAGCTTCAGTATCGGCATGTAAATACACACAAAAGAAAAGAAAGAACTAACCCATCAAATTGATCACGGATCTGAATACAGAAGGGTTGTGACTGCCATAGGGTACATGACGACGGTTTCAGTGTCTCGGAGCCTGAACAGAAGCTATGTTGCTTTATTGACTGTGGCCACATAAGAGGACACACAAGTAGGATAATCCAGAAGATGTTAAATCGAAGTAAACAGTAAGAATAGTTACCTTTTGATCGACCATTATCAGATCCACCCCCATCAACTCTCCACACCTTCTGGACTACATATGAGAGGAAAAAGAAAGCAAAATCCGTAAGAAAGTACAGATGGTTTCATGCCTTCCGGAGTCCTCCATATCATGTTTCTTCTTCAATATCCAGTGCTTATCTGAACATACAGTAGTCTGAAATGTTCTCATTAACATCGCATTCCAAGGTATTCCAAGGCAAAATACAAAACTTTCAGCAAATGAAAAGAAAGAAATCTATAATAATTAGAAAAACCTCGATTTTGGTTTATTGTCGTCTTCTTGTCTTTCTTGCTCCTTCCTAAAACAAATTGTCAAAAGTCCATTTCAGACTGAAAACATCATATATTAAAGAAAAAAAAACAGAATCAGCTGTTCCAAAGATCTGAAGGAGAGATTTAGATCAACCTAACCTTTGTGGGAAGCAATTGGATGTACCAATGAATATGAACAGTTTGGGTCTTGATGGATCATGTGAACCGATATAGCTACGATCCTGGATTCCTGCGAACAACACTTGTCGATCAAATGAAGGTGTATTAGAAAAAAACCCAAAGAGAGATTCTGAGCAAATCGCACCTTGACGGTGGAAGAAAACAGCTTCCAGTCTTAGAATATGCAAGAAGAATAGATGATTTAGCCATTAAACATCATCTAGATTGAAAGTGATACTGTATTCAATAGTCACGGGCATGTCGAAAAGTCTTTTGATATCTTGCATATTTCTAATGTTTTATCCATTCACCCATGTGCATTTTGATCATATAGATTAGGATTTAGCCATGTTTAGGTTGCATTTTGCATACATGAGTCCTTATCAGGTATTGGAGTACCACATGGAGTTCTTGGAGGCATTTGGGTGCAATTGGAGTCCAAAAGAAGTGTTTAAAGTGATCATTGGGCGAGCACCTTACCGGAGCGACCAGTCCAGAGCGACGAGCGGAGGTCGCTCGCGTTTTCCATGTCCGAGCGACCTTACCAGAGCGACGAGTGAAGGTCGCTCGCGTCTTCATGTCCGGAGCGACCTTACCAGAGCGACGAGCGGAGGTCGCTTCGTTTTCATGTCCGGAGCGACCTCTCGCAGCGACACAGCGAGGTCGCTCCCGAAGCATGGAGCGACTACTCGGAGCGACGAGCGAGGTCGCTCGCGTTTTCATCACTCGGAAACGCGAGAACGAGTCCGGAGCGACCTCTCGCAGCGACACAGCGAGGTCGCTCCCGAAGCATGGAGCGACTACTCGGAGCGACGAGCGGAGGTCGCTCCGCGTCTTATTTCTGCTCGAACTTATTTTCTCAAGGGCCTTTTGGTCATTTCATGATGCACGTTTTTATTTTCTAAACCTATGTTTTAATACTCTGTAAGCCACCAGGAGGCAGATCATCTTTGGTTCTTAAGAAAAACCACCAAAAACCTTGGAAAGTCATCTCTTGAATCAATTGATCAGTTTTGTTATTGAAATTCTGTGTTCTTTATATTTATTTTCTTTGTGTTCTCTACATGATTAATCTGAAATCCAACATGTTTAAGAGGAATCATGGAGATTAGTGAGTAATCCCCCTTTGAATTCATGGGTTAGGGAGATTAAGGGTGATTAGGTTAGAGCTAGGATGTTTTAGTGTAGATCATTCATATTTCCTTGCTAGCAGAGTGAACCTAATGCATCTTCTGAGTTGGCCACTCAGTTGTTGATCCTTAGGCATTTCTCACCCGAAAGGTGTTCGAGGAAATGCCCGAGACAACTCTTCCTTTTTAGCATACTTTGCCAAAGACATTTGTTGTTAGAGGTGCTAAGATAGCCATTGGACTTGCTAGTTATGATTACTTTCATATTATTCAACCAAAGACATTTGATGCTTGGATTGTGTTAGTAAATGAACATTCATCTAGACATAGAGTTTGTTTAGGATTGTGTCTAAGCTTAAGGTTGATAGTTTGATTGATCGTTTGCCATCCTTAGTTCGAAACTTGATCACCCGAGGTCTAATCCCTATATCCATGAGTTCTCTTTTCCCATAGTTAAGAAAGTATCATTTAGTTATTCCTTTTAGTTAGTTATAGTTTAAAAACCCTTTTAAAAACCATTGGTTGCACTTAGATTAAGTGATTACTTGCATTCTCGGTGCTTTCATATCTCTCAGAACTGGTTCGACAATCATTTATACTACAACATTTGTCTTAGGAGCCTTGAAAACTCCTAACATCAAATTGGCGCCGTTGCCAAATTCTGAGTAGATTTAAACATTGAGATTTAGTCAATTGCTTGAGACTAAGTCATTTTTATTTTCTTTTGTTACTGACTCTTTTTCACCTCCTCTTATTCTACAGGTGTATGAACTTGCGGAGCAACGGTCCATCAAACCTAGTTCCACGAGCTGCAGACATCAGAGCTTTAGAGAGAGAGTGTGCTAGAAAGAAAAGAGAAGAAGAGCAACAGGCTCAACTGCAAAGACTGAACACTGATATGGGAGACGTTCATCAGCATGATGCAGGCGTCAATGGCGCTAATAACAATGCTCCAGCTAACCAACAGCGAGCAGCTCGACCCATTGGCACTTACGATCGCCCCAACATTCATGGTCATAGATTGGGAATCCGAGCACCCGCTGTGGCAGCCAACAACTTTGAGATCAAATCAGGACTCCTCAACGTGATCGAGAACAACAAGTATCATGGCTTGGCTCTAGAGGATCCATTTGATCACTTGGACAGGTTCGACAGCTACTGTGGGTTGTCAAAAACCAATGGTGTGTCCGAAGATGCCTTAAAGCTCAAGCTATTCCCTTCTCTTTGGGGGATAAGGCACGTCAGTGGGAGAAGTCTCTACCCAGCGACTCTATCACCACTTGGGATGATTGCAAGAGAGCATTCTTGGAGAAGTTCTTCTCTACTTCAAGAACTGCTAAGCTGAGAAATGAGATTTCCAGCTTTCAACAGAAGGGCTTGGAAGGATTCAGTGAAGCCTGGGAGAGATTCAAGGGCTACCAAGCTCAATGCCCACACCATGGTTTCTCTAAGGAGAGTTTGCTGAGCACATTCTACCGTGGTGCTCTTCCTAAGTACAGGGCCAGACTGGATACAGCTAGCAATGGGTTCTTCTTGGGGAGAACTGAGGAGGATGCAGAGGAGCTGGTTGACAACATGGTTAAAAGTGATGCAGTCTACAGTGGAGACCACGACAGAGGTAGTAGAACAGATGATAAGCAGACGAGGAAGGAGTTGAAGGCTCTACAAGATAAGATAGACATCCTCATTGCTGACAAAGCTACCCAAGAGCAGCTGCACTTTGTTGGCAACCCAAGCCAAGAGACACCAGTTGTTGTCCATGAAGTTGAGGGTTTGGAAGGTCAGGAAGAGCTGTGTTTCATCAACAACAATGGTAGCTGGTACAAGAAAGAGCCCAACTTTCAGTACAACAACTACCAACAGAAATCCTATTCCAACAACCAACAGAGTGGTTATCAGCCTCGGAATAATCAGCAAGGCAGCTATCAACCTCAGCAAAACCCTCCTCCTGGTTTCAACAACAAGGGCAACCATTCTTCCCAACAGCAATCTAATCCCTCTACCTCAACTCCTCAGGTCAACACCACTGAAGCTCTACTGAAACAAATCCTGGAGTCTCAAACAAGAAGTGAGAAGCATGTTGGCTATGAGTTGAAGAACCTTCACTCAAAGATTGATGGGAGCTACAATGAGCTCAACAACAAGTTCAGAGCTTTGGAGAACCAGTTTGCTGCCATGAACACTCAACAAAATCGCCAACAAGGTTCTCTACCTGGAAAATCTGAGCAAAACCCAAAGGAAACCATGAAATCTATCACTCTCAGGAGTGGTAAGGAGTTACCTCAGAGAACTCTCACCAAGGATGCTGAGAAACAAAGTGAGGGGGTTGCCATCAACATAGATGATGAAGTGGTGATTGTTGATGAGAAGATCAATGACGAGATCTTAGAGAAGATAGTGGAAGCCAAAGGAAAAGGAAAGGTTGGAGAAGAGAAGAAAACAGTTAAGGATGGTGAAGTTGTCACTCCTGCCAGTGAAAGTTCTTTTGTTCCTCCTGCCTATGAGCCCAAGCTCCCATTCCCAGGTCGATTCAAGAGGCAGCTGCTAGAGAAGTACCAAGCTCTATTTGAAAAGCAAATGAGTGAAGTCCAGATCACAATGCCCATTATTGATGCTTTCATGCTGATTCCTCAATACAGCAAGTTCCTGAAAGATGCTGTAGCTGCAAAGAAGAAAGAGATGGAGGGCATGGTGATTCTCACTCATGAGTGCAGTGCTATCATTCAGAGGCTTGTCATTCCAAAGAAGCTAGAAGATCCAGGATGCTTCACATTACCTTGTGCTCTTGGACCTATGGTATTTGATAGATGTCTCTGCGATTTGGGAGCTAGTGTCAGCTTGATGCCTCTATCTGTTGCTAAGAAGCTCGGCTTCACTCAGTACAAGAAGTGTAGACTTTCTCTGGTATTGGCTGATCGTTCAGTGAAGTACCCTGTGGGTATCTTAGAGGACCTCCCAGTGATGGTTGGAAATTATGAGATCCCTACAGACTTTGTGGTGCTTGAAATGGGTGAAGAAGCTCAAGACCCTTTAATCCTTGGAAGGCCTTTCTTAGCAACAGCAGGAGCTATTGTTAATGTGAAAGAAGGCAAGATTGATCTCCATCTGGGTAAAGGGCACATTCTCCATTTTGACATCAAAGAGGTAATGAGGAGGCCAACAGTTCAAGGGCAAGTGTTCTACATTGAAGAGATGGACGCCCTTGCTGATGAACTCCTTGAAGAGTTGTCACTAGAGGACCCTCTACAGCATGCTTTGACTGTAGAGAGAGAGGCTGTGGTGATTGAGAACCTGGAGAGTACTGCCTACGGGATGATGCTGGATTCACACCAGGGGTTTGTCAGTAAGGATCAGTACGAGGAGTTCCACAGATGGTTCACCAAGAAGTCTCAGCCACTCAGCAAGATGACACCCAGCAGAATGACTGGAGTGAGCTTAAGGCACCTAAAGTGGAGCTTAAACCTCTCTACCCCATGGTGTAAGGTATGCATTCCTTGGTCCTAATGAAACTTATCCTGTCATTGTGAGTAGTGAACTTACTGAAACTGAGCTATCTGAACTTTTGAAAACGCTTAAAAGATTTAGAAAGGCAATAGGTTACTCACTGGATGACATCAAGGGAATATCACCCTCTTTGTGCATGCATAGGATACATCTTGAGGATGAATCAATGACTTCTATCGAGCATCAAAGAAGGTTAAACCCTAACCTGAAGGATGTTAAAGAAAGATTCTTAAACTCTTAGATGCTGGTGTTATTTACCCTATCTCAGATTCTAAATGGGTATCACCTGTGCATGTTGTACCAAAGAAAGGTGGTATCACTGTGATTAAAAATGACAAGGATGAATTGATACCAACAAGAACCATCACAGGTCATAGAATGTGCATTGATTACCGAAAACTAAACTCCGCATCTAGAAAGGATCATTTCCCATTACCATTTATTGATCAGATGCTTGAGAGACTTGCAAATCACCCATTCTACTGCTTTCTTGATGGGTACTCAGGATTTTTCCAAATCCCCATACACCCCAATGATCAAGAGAAAACGACATTCACATGTCCCTATGGTACCTTTGCATATCGAAGGATGCCATTTGGTCTATGTAATGCTCCAGCCACCTTTCAAAGGTGTATGATGTCAATTTTCTCTGATCTGATTGAGGATGTTGTGGAGGTATTTATGGATGATTTCTGTCTGTCTACGGATCTTCGTTTTCTGCTTGTTTGTCAAACTTGTGCAGGGTCCTACAGAGATGTGAAGACACCAACCTTGTGCTGAATTGGGAGAAGTGTCACTTCATGGTCAAGGAAGGGATTGTGCTGGGACACAAGATTTCAGAGAAGGGGATTGAAGTGGATAAAGCCAAGATCGATGTTATGGTTGGTTTGCCCCCACCAAAGACAGTGAAAGACATCCGGAGTTTTCTTGGTCATGCTGGGTTCTACAGGAGGTTCATCAAGGACTTCTCCATGATCACTAGACCTTTGACCAGGCTGCTGTGCAAGGAAGCCACTTTCAGTTTTGATGTGGAATGTCTACAAGCTTTCAAGAAGCTGAAAGGTGAACTCATTAGTGCTCCAATTGTCCAGCCACCTGATTGGGATCTCCCTTTTGAGATCATGTGTGACGCTAGTGACTATGCTGTGGGAGCTGTTTTGGGGCAGAAGAAAGATGGCAAAACCCATGTGATCTACTATGCCAGCCAAACCCTCAATGATGCTCAGATACGGTATGCCACAACAGAGAAGGAGATGCTGGCAATTGTTTTTGCCTTTGAGAAGTTCAGGAGCTACTTGGTTGGGTCTAAAGTCATTGTCTACACAGATCATGCTGCTTTGAGACACCTTTTGGCCAAGAAGGATGCAAAACCCGGGCTTTTGAGGTGGATCCTTTTGCTTCAAGAGTTTGATATGGAGATTAAAGACAAGCCCGGAGTTGAGAATGGTGTAGCTGATCATTTGTCCAGGTTGAGGGTAGAGTCTGGTATTCCTATTGACGAAGGACTTCCTGAGGAGCAGATCATGGCTATTGAAGCAGTGATAGCAGTTTGTGAGACTGGTAGGAAGCTGGAAGAAGTCAAAGCAACAGAAGAGAAGGAACCTTGGTATGCTGATTTGGTGAACTACCTAGCCACAGGAAGAGAACCTTTGAATCTTGTGGGCTATGCCAAGAAGAAGTTCTACAAGGATGTGAAGAGATACTACTGGGATGAACCCTATCTCTACATTCTCTGCAAGGATCAGCTTTATAGAAGAGTGGTTGCAAATGAGGAGATTGATGGGATCCTTACACAGTGTCATGGATCATCTTATGGAGGCCACTTTGCCACCTTCAAGACAGTTGCGAAAGTATTACAAGCTGGATTCTGGTGGCCACATATGTTCAAGGATACACAAGACTTTGTCTCAAAGTGTGATTCTTGCCAAAGAAGAGGAAACATCACAAAGAGGAATGAGATGCCTCAGAATCCAATCCTTGAAGTTGAAGTGTTTGATGTGTGGGGTATTGACTTCATGGGACCATTTCCATCATCTTTTGGAAACAAATACATCCTTGTGGCTGTCGATTATGTCTCCAAATGGGTGGAAGCTATTGCAAGCCCCACCAATGATGCTAGAGTTGTAACCAAGATGTTCAAGAGCAACATTTTTCCAAGGTTTGGAGTC
This sequence comes from Brassica napus, assembly GCF_020379485.1. Lineage (NCBI taxonomy): Eukaryota > Viridiplantae > Streptophyta > Magnoliopsida > Brassicales > Brassicaceae > Brassica > Brassica napus. Next base: position 7,612 of record NW_026015681.1, read on the forward strand.
CCAAGAGTTGTGATCAGTGACGGAGGTTCCCACTTCATTAACAAACTGCTTGAGGGACTTCTCAAGAAGAATGGTGTGAAGCACAAGGTGGCAACCCCTTATCACCCCCAAACAAGTGGCCAAGTTGAGATTTCTAACAGGGAGATCAAGTCTATCTTGGAGAAGATTGTGGGGATCACAAGGAAGGATTGGTCCAATAAGCTCGATGATGCACTTTGGGCTTATAGGACAGCGTACAAGACACCACTGGGCACCACACCTTTCAACCTAGTGTATGGGAAAGCTTGCCATCTGCCAGTGGAGCTTGAGTACAAGGCACTATGGGCAATAAAGTTGCTGAACTTTGACATCAAGAGTGCCAAGGAGAAAAGGATTTTTCAGCTACATGAGCTTGATGAGATAAGAATGGATGCTTTTGAGAACTCAAGGATCTACAAGGAGAAGACTAAAGCTTTCCATGACAAGAATATCCTGAAGAGAGAGTTTAAAGAAGGAGATCAAGTTCTTCTCTACAACTCTAGGCTGAAGCTATTTCCAGGAAAGCTTAAGTCAAGGTGGTCAGGTCCTTTCAAAGTCAAAGAGGTTAGGCCATATGGAGCAATAGTTTTGTGGAGTACTGATGGAAGAGACTTCACAGTCAATGGGCAAAGGGTTAAGCTCTACATGGCTACTGCACCAGAGGAAGATGGGGTTTCAACTCCACTGTCTGACCCTACCCCGGCCTAATCCAAAAAGAGGCAAAGTCAAGCTAGAGACTTAAAACAAGCTCACTTGGGAGGAAGTCCCATGCGTATCCTTGTATATATTGCATTGGTATTTTCATTTTCATCTTAAAAAAAAAAAAAAAAAAGGGGGAGAGAGTCGTGTGCAGGTGCTTGATCGATGCAGGTTCGAGCAAATGTCGTGCGTGGGAGCGACCTCTCACAGCGACACTTCGAAGTCGCTCCAGCTGGGAGCGACGTTACGGGAGCGACACCTCGAAAGTCGCGCCGCGTTTTCGTTGTCACGGAGCTCAAAAACTGCCTCGGAGCGACGTCCTAGAGCGACACCTCGAAGTCGCTCCATCTCTAGAGCGAGGTTTCGAGAGCGACACTCCAGAGTCGCTCGCGTTTTCGTCGAATCACGACGCGAGAGAAGGACTCGGGAGCGACCTCTCGCAGCGACACCCTCACGTCGCTCCCGAACCGGTCCAGGTAAGTTTTCTGACTCTAAACCCCGGTTTACTTCAAGTAAACCGACCATAACCACCCTAGACCGAACCGGACGACCCTAAACCTACCCCCAGCCCCGCGAATCCATCTCTATCACTCTCCCCTCCTCTCACAACTCCTCTCAAACTCTCAAACTCACCCCCACCAAAAATCCCAAAACTTTCTCAATTCTCACCCAAATCGACTAGTTCTTGTTTCTAAATCCAAGCTTTCGCCCCTGTAGCCTATTCCTCACCACCCATTCACCATTTCTTTTCATCCAAAGGAAGGTATTGAGTTTAAAATTCAAATTCGTAGGTCCATGAACCCTAGGATTTAAAAATCGAAATTTGGTCATTTTCTTGCTAGATTGTGGTGAAATAGACTAGGGAAAGCTTATCTATCAAGTTGGGTTGTCGAATAAACGGTGAAATTGAGTTTAATTTGCACTTTGGCAAAGTTAGGGTTCATGGATTTGGGGGTTTTCGAATTTGACCTTAATTGGGTGTGTCTGTGAGTGAACTAGATGCGTTAAGGTGTTACAAGAGTGAGAATCATTGCATTGTGTTGAACTTGAGTTTAAATTGATAATTCATTTGTTAAGTTCACTTTTGCAATTTTCACTTGCAAAGTCTTGCCCTTCTTTACTTCCATCTACTTATCCCTTTTCAAGTTTTTAATTTTTCAGGTGAAAATGGTTAAGAAGACAAAGGGAAAGTTGGAAGCTGAGAGGCAAGAAGCTGAAAGACAAGAGTTTGCACTAAGAGGAAAAGCTTTGCCCCCGAGCCAACTGGCTCAGGGACGCAGAAGACTGTTCGACAGCAGACTTTGGCTGCAAGGAAATCGAAAGAACAGGAGAAGAGGGCAGGGAAAAGTGTAGCAGTTCCCATCCATGAGGAAAGTGAAACTGAGAGTGCTGATGAGCAGGCACCTACGAAGAAAGCCAAGATGTCCAAAGGCAAAGGGGTTGCGGTTGATCGAGATAGGGCGAAAACTCCATCTGTGGAGGAGCTGTATGATCACTTGAAGAATGAGGTCACTTGGACTCCAACCAGGTTCGCCGACCTTGATCTGCTGAAGGAGTTGGGTCTTGACTCTGACATTGAAGAGATGCTAGGACATTTGAAGATGCCAAAACTCCTCACCATGGCATATCCTTTCTACAAGGATGTCACTTGTCAGTTCTTATCTTCTCTTGCGGTCACTTACCACGACACCGCGCATGTGAGGCAAGGATGGGGAAAAATCAGTTTCAAGGTCAATGGACGAGAATACAACATGAACTTCAAGGACATTGGGAGAGTCATGGGGTTCCAAGACCTAGAAGACCACTCCCTACCCAAGTGTGAGAACCTTCCCACGGAGCTTTGGAAGTTGATCACTGGAAACAAACACACTACCGGGGCTGACAAGAATTCACACATCCGACACCCGTCCGTACGTTACCTCCACAGGATGCTAGTCCATGCATTCTACCCACGGAAGCAAGCTGGTACGGTTACTGAGGAAGACATGCGACTGCTCTGTCCGGCTATCCGTCCCTACGCCCAACCTGGAGTTTTACCCCTTCCCAGCACCGACATCTATGCTACCTTCGGGATGGTCAGTTTCTTTGTGGGTCGTCTCCAGCACTACAGAGACTGGGCGTGGTCCACCACTGATTCGCGCCCAAAGATGGGGATAGGTGGAATGATCACACCACTGCTCCAATTTCTGAATGTTCCCTTGGGAAAGGACGCAGTGGGACCGAAGTTCATTGATGGCACCTACTTGAGGATTGCTACCTATTTTAGTGGGATGTATGGGAAGGACTACGTCTACCACTACTATTTGCAGGGCAAGCCAGTCGAAGTGGTTCTTCCAAACCGGAACCTGACGAGTTTAGAGATACCTGGAGCTATTAGCTTCAACATACCCCAGGAGTACTTTCTTGGAGAACACGGGCCTCTCGATCCAGTTAATGCTGCTCCATCAAGGAGAAGAAGTGTTCCTACGCGACATGACTCGCCTGTTGCAGACCCTTCTGAGCATATCTATGGACCTCCGCGCTACTACTTCAAGCCACATGACGGAGTTCTTCCCCCTGGAGCTCTTCGTGATGCTCATGACCACATTAGTCGCCTTCAGAGGTGGAACAAGGCTCAGGACAGAACGATAGAAAAGCTGAAGGATAAGTGCAAGGCGCTAAGCAAGACGGTAAAGAAGCAGGCAAAGACCTCAGCCAAATTCATGAAGAAAGTAGCTGATGTCTTAACCAGGGGGGGGATAGCTGGATGTAGCTCAGCAGACTTCGCTTTCGCGAACACCTCGAACCCCCAGCCTCCACCTCCGCCTGATGCTCTTGGCTTCCCCCTCACTGCTGCGCAGCTTCATCAGCGTAAGCGGAGGAACCCACCCACTCAACCTTCCACTTCCGGTAACAAGTCCCCATCCCTCGCTTCTTCTGATAGTGAGGACGAGATTGACGAGGTTGAGAGCCAGCCATGGTATGGAGGCTCCGGTTCAGCATCCGGTGGTTACTATACCACCTTCCCACCTGACGACGACGATGCTGGGGCATCAGCCCCCACCTACTATCCATAGGAGGTACTTCTTTCTCTCCCTTGTATATACCATTCCCTTTTTGCATATTAGTTTTCATTTCGGTATCTCTCTCTTTACTTGACAACACAGAGACTGTGTAACTCAAGTTTGGGGGAGGTACCAAGCATTTGATCATGTTTGCTTTGATGTTGTTTCATGAGTCATGCATTGCATACCTATTTGCATAAAAAAAAAAAAATTTCATTTAGTTTGCATCATTTTGCATTTCTAGGAGAGTCTAGGGCATATAGGTTGCATTCACTTGCACTGGGAGCAATGATTTTAAATGCCTTATAAAGAACACTACGTTTCACCTGAAAAGCTATGCACCTCTCGAAAAGACTTGTATGTTTCGTGCCTTGAAAACTCTTCTTGAAACTTGTTGATTGCTGAAACCTACTCTTTGAAGCCAACTACAACCCTATTTGAACTAAACGAACTTAATGCTTCTTGCTTAGGGTCCCTTGTGTACTGAGTCATGGCTATACACACTTGAGTTGTCACATCTTTTAATGCCAATCTAGTGGTAGACCACTCCCAAAAACCTTTCCCTCCTTTTAAGCTTTCATTGTTTGATGAGTGAGGCCTTCTTAGGAAAGTCTTACATGTGCATAATGTTGAGAGTATCGGGAACGACAATGCTTGATCTTCATTCTTGCTAGATTAGGCACATCATTGTCTAGCCATAGATGGGGGTGAGTGTTGTAAAGTTTGATTTGGGAGTTTGAGAAAATGGAAGGAAAAGAGTGAACTCTTGTGCTTAATTGGCTAGTCTTTATGGGATAAGTAGAGAAACTTCTAGCTCAGTTTATGAAAAGTCTTGGCCCCCGAAAAAAAAAAAAAAAAAAAAAAAAAAAGAAAAAGAAAGAAAAAGAAAGAAAAAGAAAAAAAAAAGAAAAAAAAGAAAGAAAGGGGCTAGCAAAACTTTAGAGCTAAGTTTTGTTTTGAAGTTGAGAAAAATCCTTATGAGATTTCAAAGAAAAGAGTTTTGTCGTGCAAGGTGTTCTTGAGATCTTTTGGTGAGAGATGTGAGTTGGGCTTGACATTTGGAAAAATTGTGTAATTGTATGTTTGGGAAAAGGGTAGAACAATGGAGATTGAGCATTGTATGCATGAGTTGGTCCCTTTCTTAGATATATTATGTGCAATGTCAAGGCTACTTGTTTCGAGAGTAAACCACCGTAAAGATTTTATGTTTCGAACCTTTTGAATCACTTGAATAAAAGCCTTCCCTTACCCAAATGACTTGGACCGACTGACCATTTGCAAGAATTCACTAGATGTTTTGTGCTTAATGAATGTGAGAGTTGGTTGATTTGAATGTGTGGATGCTTGATGACGAGTGTAGGGACAAAAGGAGTTGAGATAGGCCTAGAGAAGCTAGAGTGTAATAAGAGAGTGTGCTAATCGTGTTTGCTAGTTGTGTTTCTTTTGGCTATGAGCTCCCACCTTCAAACCTCTCTCCCTATGAGTTCTAGAAAGTTCACTTGTGGACAAGTAAAGAACAAGTTTGGGGGAGTTGATATCTTGCATATTTCTAATGTTTTATCCATTCACCCATGTGCATTTTGATCATATAGATTAGGATTTAGCCATGTTTAGGTTGCATTTTGCATACATGAGTCCTTATCAGGTATTGGAGTACCACATGGAGTTCTTGGAGACATTTGGGTGCAATTGGAGTCCAAAAGAAGTGTTTAAAGTGATCATTGGGCGAGCACCTTACCGGAGCGACCAGTCCGGAGCGACAGCAAGTCGCTCTGATCTCCCTATCAGAGCGACCTTACCAGAGCGACGAGCGGAGTCGCTCGCGTTTTCATGTCCGGAGCGACCTTACCAAGCGACGAGCGGAGGTCCGCTCGCGTTTTCATGTCCGAGCGACCTCTCGCAGCGACACAGCGAGGTCGCTCCCGAAGCATGGAGCGACTACTCGGAGCGACGAGCGGAGGTCGCTCGCGTTTTCATCACTCGGAACGCGAGAACGAGTCCGGAGCGACCTCTCGCAGCGACACACAGCGAGGTCGCTCCGAAGCATGGAGCGACTACTCGGAGCGACGAGCGGAGGTCGCTCCGCGTCTTATTTCTGCTCGAACTTATGATTTCTCAAGGGCCTTTTGGTCATTTCATGATGCACGTTTTTATTTTCTAAACCTATGTTTTAATACTCTGTAAGCCACCAGGAGGCAGATCATCTTTGTTCTTAAGAAAAACCACCAAAACCTTTGGAAAGTCATCTCTTGAATCAATTGATCAGTTTTGTTATTGAAATTCTGTGTTCTTATATTTATTTTTTTGTGTTTCTCTACATGATTAATCTGAAATCCAACATGGGTTTAAGAGGAATCATGGAGATTAGTGAGTAATCCCCCTTTGAATTCATGGGTTAGGGAGATTAAGGGTGATTAGGTTAGAGCTAGGATGTTTTAGTGTAGATCATTCATATTTCCTTGCTAGCAGAGTGAACCTAATGCATCTTCTGAGTTGGCCACTCAGTTGTTGATCCTTAGGCATTTCTCACCCGAAAGGTGTTCGAGGAAATGCCCGAGACAACTCTTCCTAGCTTTTAGCATACTTTGCCAAAGACATTTGTTGTTAGAGGTGCTAAGATAGCCATTGGACTTGCTAGTTATGATTACTTTCATATTATTCAACCAAAGACATTTGATGCTTGGATTGTGTTAGTAAATGAACATTCATCTAGACATAGAGTTTGTTTAGGATTGTGTCTAAGCTTAAGGTTGATAGTTTGATTGATCGTTTGCCATCCTTAGTTCGAAACTTGATCACCCGATGTCTAATCCCTATATCCATGAGTTCTCTTTTCCCATAGTTAAGAGAGTATCATTTAGTTATTCCTTTTAGTTAGTTATAGTTTAAAAACCCTTTAAAAACCATTGGTTGCACTTAGATTAAGTGATTACTTGCATTCTCGGTGCTTTCATATCTCTCAGAACTGGTTCGACAATCATTTATACTACAACATTTGTCTTAGGAGCCTTGAAAACTCCTAACATCATCTTTGCGAGATTTTTTAGTAGATAAGTCCTGACATTTATATTGAGGATAACCAATACGCCTGGAAGAGGAATACAAATCATTGAAGTTTGAATGTGGTAGTCCAAAGGAGTAAATGCTTCTTAATGGCGATGAATTTATGTATCATAACGTTTTAGAGGAGAAGAATCTTAGACGAACGGACGCGAACGAAGCTGTCCAGAACATTAAAAAAATTGATCAGAGATTCTCAGGAAGATCATCTCGAACATCTTCCTGAAACTCCATTAATGGCTATGGTTCTTGATTGAGGGATCCTTGATTGAGAAGGATTCGTACGACGTCGGATGGAAGGTGACGCTTAAACCTAAACGTTAGGGTTGATTCCTATTGGGCTGGCTGGCTGGTTCTTCATCCACACTTGAGGCCCAAACACATTCATAAGCCCGTATCAATTGCATTAATGAAACGACACGTTTTACTTACCTGGACACGTGTCGACTCGGCAGCGTCCGACTTTCTGACGTGGTAGACGACGTGGAGCCCTCAGGAGTGATCAAACTCTTCTTTATAATAATAGACTAGGGATTAACCCGGGCTACGCCCGGGATTTTTATTTTTTTTCTAATTTAAGTTGTTAAATTATTTATATTTAGGTTATGATATATATTTATATAAATGTTAAGATGCATGTCATAATTAAAATTTATTTTTAAATTTTAACACGTTAAATTAACATATTTTTTACTGTTTAAATATTTTTTTGTAATTTTGTTGGCTATCTAGTTATCATATTTAGCAAAACTATCTATTGAGTGTTGAAATAAATTTTTAGATATTTAATTAAACTGCAGAGTATTTTCGGATCGACCACATGCTCAACAATTGATCGATCCGTAAAAAGATGGTCGATCTCCTTGGCCAGGTAAGTACAATTTTAGCAAAAATATCTTTGATTTTCAAATATTAAGTATATAACTATTCTTTTGAATATTGTTTTTTTGAATTATATTTCAGATAATAATTGTACACTAAAAAAATATTATACTAAAATATATTTTATTTTATAAAACATGAGAAAATTTTACTTTTATCTGATGGTATGAGTTGAAAAGAATATTCATATTGTTTTGTTAGAAACAAAATTATTAAATTAAAAAACAATATAGTTGAAGAAAATCTAAAGTAAGAATAACTAATATATTTTAATTTCTAAGAGTATTAGATTTTAATATTGAACGTCTAAACAAATTTTATTATATGGGCATGCACGGTTTTAAATGAACCGCTGTGTTTGATATAATGATAGTAAAATTTTCTATGTTTTGCATGTATTCAAAAAAAGTTTGCGCATTTACTTTTTTGTTTTGTTCCGAAAGTGCGTTATTTAATTATAGTGATGATGGTGAATAATTTGCGGTTGTTACATATTCACTCCTAAAGTTATCATCCTCGCCTCTAGCCCCTCTCAAATATTGATTCGCTTCCCTTCCTTATAACTTAAAAGAGTTAACACTTCATCTCATAAACCAATAAAATTGATTTCATTTGCTTTACCGTTAATGCTCACACCGTCAATCATCAATATTCCTTTCTTTAGTTTGTGATGGTACAAATTCTTGCTTTTCTCAACTGAAAATCACACCATCTTCTTCCAAAACTATCTTCACATGTTCAGAATCGAACAGTTAACTGATCCCTTGTAGATATATCTCATCCTTACTTTATTAAAAAATAATCACCAATGCTAACAGATCTGAAGATTAATAACAAACCCAACTATATAATTGAGAATTCATAGTGGTGTAATGGTTGATACAACAAAGAGTAATGCAACTTAATTACATAGTTAAAAGCAAAACATTTCTTGATGCTAACTCTTATATACAATCTTTCACTTGATGTTTCCCGTTAAATTCTTCAGAAAACACTTGCTGCTAGTGTAATGTAAATAGAAGGAGTCATAGGTGATGGGAACTACAAACTTAATATAGACCTGCACTGAAGAAAAAATTTTGGTCGCATAAAGAAGACAAAACAGAGTTTCCAAGTGATGAACAACAGAACAACTAACTTCTCTTCACGAAACCATTATCTATTAACTTCTTCAATACTCTAGCAATCTAGTTAATGGATTCAAGGAGAACGTAACTTACAGAGGCAGGAAACTTCAACCACACATACTTCATAGTGTATGGTCTCTCTCAAATTCTTCGATATTAAAAATGTTTACCTCTTTCTTGTGACCATATAACGAAGTACAACCGATGTGTTTCTACCCAATCTAAAATCGAAAAGAGAGTGTATGTAAGTCCAAATCAAATACAAAAGGCGCAAGACAAAAACCGAAGGGTTGACGTGTAATACCTCAATCGCTTGTTTGATTGTTGACATAACCAAGGTTTGAGACTTAACGAAGGTAACTTGCCACCAATACTGTTCCTAGTGAAAATCTGAACCTTCTTCTTTCAGCTCAGCTGACCTAAACGTCCACGTTGAAGCTGGATAAATTTTCATGAAATATTACTGTTCGTGCGTCGAACACACTCATGCAAACAAAAGATACATCCCTATACATGTGTAATCATAGAAGTGGAGTTAATCGTTTCAATGTTTATTAGAGATGAAGCTTCTTCAATGAAGAAGTGTTCACACAGGACGTTTTCACTGACCATTGAATTCTAATAGTTTCCATGACACGTTCTTTGTCGTGTGTGGCATCATTCAACTTGTGCCTGATTGCTTTTAGTTCGCCAATAATGTCTTCCCGAGAGAGAAAATGAACATTGTCAATAGCATAAGGATATTTGAATTCTCTGTTTTTAAAAGCAATGGATAAGAGACTAACCAGAAAGATGTATATTGGTGTTTGCTAAAAAGTAATTATTCTTCATTTCGGAACCGGAACAACTCCATAGGGAGTGGATTAACCGGGTCGGTTATCTCAGTGTAGGCGGTCTCTGGTCATTGAATCATATGGAGAGATTAGAGTCTGAGAGCTTAAAGTTACCATTGCTAAGCTTTATGTAGGATTTTCTGATGGATGCTAATAGAGCCCTAGATGAGCATAGTCTGCATCAATAAAAGATCTGAAGAATTTTAAATATCCACAATGACTTTCAGAAAAACATATTCAGTGAACAGAAAATACCTTCTCACAACCAAGGATGAATTAACAAAATCTGTAGGCACATCTCTGCTTCCATTCTCATTCTCTGCTTCCCTTCACATTCTCTGCTTCCCAAAAATGGAGGAGGCGTGTGACATCAATATCCTTACACCAACCAGCCTTCAGCTTCATACAGAAGCTGTAGCCATGATTATACCAATTCTTACACATAGTTTGCTATAATAGAATAGCGGGACGAACAGATGAACAGAACCCTCTTTGATGAAAAAAAAAAAAGAACAGGACCCTCTCCTTCAGCTTCATATATATAGTGTAAAAAATTGGTGAAGAAAGAAGGAAAGCTGTAAGGATGTGGAGTTGTAGATTGATGTAAGTCGTCATTAAGAACTTACAATAAATCGTCGGTCAGTAAACCTCAAAGTAACAGTGACGGTTATAAAGAGGCATGGGAATGAGGAGTACAGTACTCTCGAACTCCCAAAATTGTTAATACCCTATGCCCATCTGGGCCTACACAAAACGTTAGCATAAAAGCCCAAATACGATACAATATATGCTAAAACATGAGAAACGATTGGATCATACACTTTTGTCACAAAACGAAGAGAAAGTTGTAATATTAGGAGAAGCCAAGTGTCTCTATTTGCCCATCTCTACATGCTGATGTGGCTCGATGAAGAGAGACCCAAGTCTCCTTTATTGTATAAGGTCCCTTTTATTAGTATAGATTTCTTAATTGTATATTTACTTAGTATTTATTTTCCTTATATTGTATATTTACTTATTATTGTTTAATGCAATGTTTCTACTCCTTATATTGTTTATTTACTTATTTATTTATTTTTATATTGCAAATTTACTTATTATTTATTTTCTATTTTTTAAATAATAATGTCACGTGTCATCTTTTGGGAGAATTTGTTTTCGCTGATGTGGACGCTCTATGGAGCCTCAAAAGGTCCCTTTTATTAGTATAGATTTGTTATTTCCCTTTTATATTATTGTGTTATACAAAATTCTAAAATACTTTTAAATTCAAGAAATCAAAAATGTAGTTTTGCGAAAAATTCTATTGTTTTTAATTACCTTTTGTTAATTCCCCATTTTATTGTCAATTTTGTTTGTTAGAGATAAACCTGAACATACTTTTTTAGAATTTGTTAATTTCCTATATATTAATTATTTTAAAAGAATGAGATTTTTTTATGGGCAATTTTCTCAAACAGTCATTTTTAAGTTTTTGTCACAATATAGCACTTAAAAATAAAATGACCAAAATAAACTTTTTTTTTTATTTTGAAAATTTTAATATTTATTTTTTTATTTTAAAAAATTTGAACTCATCCCCAAAACCCAACCCCTTAACTCTAAATCATAAGTCTTAGATTAGTTAAACCTAAGGGTATAAATGCATATTTACCCTTCACTAAAACCTCTTTTGATCATTTTTCTCCTTGTGAATCTATTTTTGTGAAAATAAACTAAAATTGTTATCTAAGGGAATTTCTCTTTTTTCTATTGTAAGAAAAAAATTCTTTACAAACATATATATATATATATATTGATTTGATCTTGGATAAATATCATGGCGAACAAATAATATAAAATTATTTGAGATAACTGTACTAAGATTTCTTAAAGATTTTAAAACATCTAATTATCAGATTTACAGATTTTCCTAGAGAAAAAAATGGAAAACTTTTAAAAACAGAGAAAGGAAAATAGTGGGACGCTTGGTTCCCAAGTAAGTTAAAAAGGAAGAGTTTCGAAACATAACAGTACCCAATTAGGAGTCTGAGCTCTTTAGCCTGTACTCTCTCTTTATAAAATCACATGAGATTAATCTCTAATAATTCTCATCCTCTCCTCTTTCGTTTGCTTTGAGACCCTAAACTATGTCGAAAAAGAGAGAGAAAAACACAGAGAGTATGTATTACGATGATCATCTTGCGGCTGCGGAGAAAGAGATAAGCTCGAGAAATTTCTGTACCTTGGTTGATGCCGCCGTCCTGTTATATGAAGAAGAAGCAGAAGCAGACCGTCTATTAAAATCGGGGACTCTGTCTGAAAAGGAAGAAGACATAGAGTATGTATTTTTCAATGCCTTCCCAAGGAAAAGAAGGAGCCCGTCGAAGAAATTTCTCCGGTCACAAAGCCATGAAACCCTTAATGAAGCTTCTACTTCTTCATCGCTTTTCGACCTTAACAAGACCCCAGATGATTCTGAGGCAGATGCCCCAGCGAACCCTCTTCAATGTTTTTATGTATCTTCTCCTCAATCGTCTCTCACTGCTCATCCTCCTTCTTCAACTCTAACAGAGAAGACAAACCGCAAGAGACGTGCCCTGCAAGAAAAGCGTATTAGTGGTGGTAAATCCAAGAAAGTTAGGGTTCCTCCTTTTTCATGGAAAGGTAGAGCTACTCCGGAGTGGCTGGTCAGTTTACTGGAAGCAATGGCAGCAACGAGAGGACACCTTGTAACCGAAGGCCCGTGGCTCATCTTTGAGAAGAAGCTGACTAGTACAGATGTCGACCCAGCACAGAGCCGTCTCTTATTGCCTTTCAACAGCTTAATCCGTAACGACTTCTTGACTCCCGTGGAGTTGAGAATCGTAGCAGAGCATCAAGATGAAAAGAACGGAGTTGGGGCGATGCTAGTGGATCAACACAAGAAAAAGTGGGGTTTGATTTTGATGAGGAGGGAGATGATGAAAGGAGCATGGAATGGAACCTTGAACTATGCTTTGATCTGTGGGTGGAACGATGTCGTTCAGGGTAATGGTTTGAAAGAAGATGACGACGTCAGTGTTTGGTATTTCAGGTGGCGCGAACGTCTCTGCTTTGCCCTTGTTCTTCCTCCTCCTCCTGACATGGCACAGAGTAGCTCATCTCTTGATCTCTCTGTCTGAAAAGTTTATCATGTCTGTTGTTGGTTGATCTATTCTCACTGTGTTCTTATGTCAGGGGATTGTTGAGGTTTTTCTTCGATTTGTTCCTAGGAGTCTGATCTGTTGTTTTAGATCTTTGCTATTGTATGAAGTTAACAATTTAATATGAATCTGGTATCTTATTTTCTTTGCTTTAGTTACTGCATTGATTAATTAATTAATTTCTCGAATATATCTCGAAGGATAAACCTGTATGGTGGAATTGATCTGATCTCTCTAGTTTCAAAGAAAACCCATCGAACAAGAAAGTGGCATAGTTAAACTCACCTAGTCCCGAATCATATGCATCTTGGGGAGGCATCTGCAGAATCTTTGGGACCATTTAGTGTCTCTTAACTAGGTATGTTAACATGGGTAATTACCCATGGGTTTATCCAAACCCACTAATAATGGGTTGGGTTTTTACCCATCTAAAATTAATTGGATCAACCATGAGTTTTAATTTTAAAACCCATATTTATGTTGGGTAAATACAAAAGAGTAATGGTGTACCCATGGGTTTTCAATTATATATATAGATTTTTACCATTTTAATTAAATTATATAAAATTTGCAAAAACGTTTTTTTTCGTCAGAACCAAAAAATAAATTTTTCCGCCAAAACCGTAAAATAAATTTTCTCACAGAAACCAAAAACGAGTTTTCCCGCCGAAAACGAAAAAAATTGAGTTTTTCTGCCGAAACCACAAAACCGAGTTTTTCCGCCAAAACCATAAAACTAAGTTTTCCGCCAAAACCGCAAAACCGAATTTTTCCGCCAAAACCGCTAAACTGAATTTTTCCGCAAAAACCATATAATCGAGTTTTTCCGCTAAAATCGCAAAATCGAGTTTTCCGACTGAAAACCGCAAAATTAAATTTTCCCGCCAAAACCGCAAAAGGTGTTTTTCCCGCCAATACCGTAAAACCCAATTTTCCTGCCAAAACGATTTTTCCCGCCGAAACAGAAAAATCGAGTTTTCCCGCCAAAACCGCAAACCGAATTTCTCTCAAAAACCGTAAAACCGAGTTTTTCCGCCAAAAAATCACAAAAACATTGTTCCCGTCAAAATCGAAAACAGTTTCCTGCCAAAATCTAACAAATTTCCCACCAAAACCGTAAAAACAAATTTTTCCCGCAAACCGCAAAAACGAGTTTTCCGCCAAAACCGCAAAAACGAGTTTTCCCGCCAAAACCAGAAAGATTATTTTTCCCGCAAACCACAAAAATCGAGTTTTCCAACCAAAACCACAAAAAAAATTTACCGACCAAAAACCGCAAAAAGAAAATTTTCCGTTAAAACCACAAAAAAAAACTTAACAAGTTTTCTCGTTAAAACCATAAATGAGTTTTCCTGTCAAAACGATGTTTACTGCTAAAACCGCATAATGAGTTTTCCGGTTAAAATTGCAAAATAATTTTTTTTTCCGAAAAAGCGAGTTTTCCGCCAAAATCGTAAACGAGTTTTTGCGCTAAAACAAGTTTTCTATAAAATTGCAAAATCTTGTTTATATATTAAAGCTCACATTAATAATCTTAATATTTTACATGATCTTTAGAGTAAATAAGATAATACTTTAGGTATCCACGGGTAAACCTATACCATATTTGATTATTTTTTTGGTTTGGATTTCAACCTTGATGTTTCTAGGTTTTTGCAGGTTGGATATAAATTAGGTTGGGTTATTTGTGGGTTGGGCTGGGCTGTGTTATTTTAGCCTACGTTAACATCCCTGCTCCTAGCGTCGGTCAAACAACACCTTAACTATGGTAAACGACATTTTAACCATGATGAAAGATGGCTTTTTCGTATCTTTTCATTATGTTGAGCTGATTACCCCTTTTAAAATAACCATTTGTTACCTTCTGTAGAACTTTACAAGGTTCAATCAGTAAGATATGGTAACTGGTGTACTGCTTAAATGATTATGGATCAAATAGAAACTCCATAATTAATAATCGTATAAATTAATAAACAATATAAATTAATAAATTCTATCATTACTGAATTAAACTAGTATTAAATGTAGCACAATTCGATAAACAACATACAAGATAATAAATTTTGAAAATCCTTATATAAAAATATATGGTCTTAATATAAACATAAATTAATAGCTAATATATATAACATTTATATAAATATTAATAAAACATTATACAATTTTTTTATTTATAATTAAGTACATCCTTAACTTTTTAAGCACTTAAACATATTTTGATGTTATTTTGTCGTTTACACCTAAAAATGCATCTACATTTTTTTTGAAACACTTTTTTTTTGAAACACTATGAATCTACATTTTATAGTACAGATTTTCTACATATCAAATAATCAAATGAGAACACTATAAATTTATATTTGTAAATTGAAGTCAATTTATATACCGTAAAAATCAGTTACTTTTCCTATTTTGAAATAAAAATATATTTCTAAATTTATAAATCATAAAAAATTCTATAGATTCATAAAATCCCAACTTTTATAATTTATGGATTACTATATAAACAAAACGAGAAAACAATGCATTCTAGAGAGAATGACGCTAGGGCTGGGCAAAAAATCTGAATCCGAAGAACCGAAAAAGAAGTACTGAACCCGAAACGAACTGGTTAAATATTCAAATGAGTTCAAAATTTGGTATCTAGAGAACCAGAACCGAATCTGATAAGAACCAAATTATTTCGGGTATCCGAATAGAATGGAATCATATTTTATGATTAAATATATTAATTATTTTTAAAATATCCAAAAAATATCCAAATATATAAGATGTTTCGAAGATGTCCAAAATAATTGAAAATATATACTAATAGTCAAAAGTAAATATCTAAATCGCTACACAATATTCAAAACACCAAAATACTTAAATATGTAATGATTCTTTATCCAAAGATTCAACCTAACCAATTATTATGTGAAGTTTAGGTGTTTTGGTATATATTATTCAAATTTATATGTTATATATTATTTTTTATTTTTAGATTGTGAAAAATTTAGAGTATATATGAATTTTAACCTTTTAAAATAATTTAAATGGGTAATCCGACCCGAACCGAAATTTTCAAATACCCGAATAAAGTTAAAATCTTTAAATCAAAAACCCCAAAATTAAAATAGACCCGAACGAAACGCGAATGGGTATCCAAATGGTCATCCCTAACACTGCAACAAAAAATAAACTATTTAACTTGTTTTTTTTTCAAGAATGGACTTCTTTTTATTGACTATCATATTGGGGAGGTATCTACAAAAACTTTTGGACCATTGAGTGTCTCCTAATGGCTAAATATGTAACGGCCCGACCGCGCACAGCTAATAGGCCACTCACGCCGGCTCATTCAACCCGAGGGTCCCTTCCCGTCCGACGGACAGTGCATTAATTTTTTTTTTGAAGGTTCAAAATCATTGTTTACTGACCTTGCAATCATCACATGACCTTTCCCCGTGCTTTGGATTCACTCACACGGTATCACGAAACACTTTCTGATAGGTCACCCATTCTTCCACTACTCCAGCTCAAGCACGTTTAACCGTGGAATTCTAAACGAATGCGTGACGGAAAATGTAAGCACACTTTGGTGACATAGGTAGCCAAATCAATTATGTTAAGTCTTTCCACATACCACAAACCTGTTAAGTCTTTCATATAGCACAAACCGGAATGTTAAAATTTACCCCTGTTAAAGAACGCAACACCCTCGTTTTTCTGCTTCTTTCTAATTCAGTTTTTGGTTCTCGGTTAATTTTCTTAGGCTAGTCAATCTACTATAAATGTAGGTTGTATGAAATGTGTATTAAGCGTGGTCAAGCGGTAAGGTAGACCTGGAAAGGTGCTAATCACCCCAGGTTCGAAGCTTACTATCTCAGATTTATATGCTTGTGTGGCCAAGAACATGAGTATTTAATTCTCATTATAGCAAGCAAATCTGTCCAGTACCGGTGAACATGCCTCCAAAAGATTAGTTGATTGGGGTCTGATCTGTCGTATACCCCGGTCATAAATAAAAGTGTATTTGTTGTCATGCTACTTTTCTAATACTTTCGCTCTAAATATGGGCATGGGACTCATACTTTTAGAAAGTGTTTTAGTTTATATATTTCGATTTAAAAATCTATATAGTATTTACAAATCCAAATAAAAAATATAAATTTTTTAATCTGATATATTAATTTTAATTAGTATTTACAAAATATGGAGAGTTTTTTCGGAATTGAGTTTTTGTATTTTTAACAAATAGATCTTTACAAATTCATTCAAATCCGTTATGAATCAAATTCATTAGTAAATATGTTTGATTGAATAAAACTTGATTTGAATTATAATTTATAAATCATTAAACAATATATACCATTATTTGCGAAGTAATTTTTTGATTTGAACTCACACGTTAAAAGTTAGACCGGTTAATGTTGTTGTTACCCTTAATGAATTTTTAAATATAACTTATTATATAATTAAAAACGAATCTTATATCAATAATATTACCAAATCGATTTTTGAGTTAATAAGACGTGAACTAATAAGTATTCGTAAAAAGATAATACCCGTATGTAAGGGCAAAACACCTAGTTAACATATGATTTTAATGTAAGTTTTAAAATTTTTGAATCAATAACACTAAATTTAGTTTACATTCCTAAATCCATTATAACACAGCAACTAACACCCAACTATTAACAATAGTTACTTTTTTTCTTACAACATGTTATTCTATTTTTTACATCATGTGTCGAGGAAAAACACAAAAAAATGTGCGTGTGGGCCCGGGCTATGCTGGTCGGTGAGAGATAATGATCGTTGCGCACGTAGCTCATCGGACGGTCATCCTTCAATGCAGACAAATGATCAGCTGATCAGCTCTCAGATTCCTGCTCTTATAAAATTATCACAGATGTAAAGTTCAAAGATAAAAGAAAAAGGAATAAAACAGAGAAGATACAAAATATGGATGAGGTCTCCGCCGTTAACCAAACCCTCCCAATCTCCGACGATGAAGCGGTAAAGTTCACCACATACTCCACCGCAGTACACAAAGTCATCGTAATGGTCAACGCTGGACTTATAGGACTACTCCCAACTAATAAACCAACAGTCCTCTGTTTTGGAAACACATAAAGCAGCATTCTTGAGTTTTTGTGTATTCGCTTTGTTCTACGCGGTTCTTCGCGTCCGTGAAGCCATAGACGTGGGGCTACGGCCCGGGATAGTCCCCAGACTCTCCGGACACACGAGTCATCTCTTCGGCGGTCTAGCCGCTCTCATGCTGATCTCTGTGGTTTGCGCGACGTTTGCTCTTGTCCTTCTTCTCATGTGGTTTCTCTGGCTCTCAGCCAGAGTTTACAGCATTTTAGATGAATTCATTGTCTACTCCAAGGCAAAAAAATCTGGCGCCGGTTCACGTCCGTCGTTGCCAGTTTAAGATCTCGTTGTTCACTTGTTTGTATATAATGCACTTAGAGTAACCTCATAGATGAGAATTCTATAAAATTTCTCACACAAACAAAATTAAATATTTTAATAAAATTTGTTATACAATGTAAAGTTAGTTTCACTATGAGAATATGAGGTTCTAAAGGATTTCTTTGAAGTTTTTGTATGATAACTCAATTTTTATTTATTGATCAAATCTTTTTTTGTTTATTGATAAAAATTTTTTGTTTCTTTATTATAAGAAATCCACATGAAACTCTTTAAAAGTTGGTCTTCTTATTTAGTTCGCGCGTAGCTTGAGGACAAAAAGTAACGTTTCTACGAGAATTTCCTTTGGTGTTGTATTACCAGATTGCTGTTATATTATTTACTGGCTAAACCTACTGTTACAGAATTGATTAGCTTCTAATTAAGACTTCTTATAACTTAATGATTCAGTTCAGTTTCTTCTGTTTTTCTTTAAGAAATAGATCATTTTTCTAATAAGCGATAGCTAATCTGTCTAATTATCCCTTTGCCACAAAA
This sequence comes from Brassica napus, assembly GCF_020379485.1. Taxonomy (NCBI): domain Eukaryota; kingdom Viridiplantae; phylum Streptophyta; class Magnoliopsida; order Brassicales; family Brassicaceae; genus Brassica; species Brassica napus. The sequence continues at coordinate 26,397 of NW_026015681.1, forward strand.
AAAAAACCATTTTTGACACTAGACATTAGGGCTGGGCAAATAAATCAAACCCGAAAATCCAAACCGAACCCGATCCTATAAAATGAATCCGAACCGATCTGAAACCGACATATGGATCTTTATTTTATGGTATTA
>NW_026015682.1:0-40913 GCF_020379485.1 Brassica napus
CGCACGCTATTTCCTCAAGGTCCTTGCCCACACCACTTTGTGCAAGATGGAATCGAACAAGGTTCAGGTGCATGAGCTCAAATTGCTTTGCTTTACTACGGTTTGCGGACTCTGGTTCCATTGGATGAGATTTCAGAGCCAGCGGATGACCAGTGGCCCAGAATTGGGCTGTTTTTTGCTTAGCACTTGGCTAAGCTGAAGATGAAGCCATTCGGAGGGAAGGTAGGAAGAGAGAGACAGTAGGGAGCCCCCTTACGCTGATCTTAATGCACATCGGGATCCCTTTGGATCAAGCCACAGTCAACAGGAACCCGGGCCCTACATGGATGCTGCGCATCTGACATACGCGCAATGGCTAAAGGACGATTGTTTCTGGAGCATTAAGGACGCCGCATGTATACACTTGCGCAGCTACCTCAGCGGACGGTTACCGATCTTTTTGAGCCAGCTCGCTAGACTTGAGTTCCATCTAGACCCACTTCTCCTCCGCAACCTGGCTAACATACCTCGCAGACGTCCCACTCCCTGACCCACCAGAGCAGTCGCACAGCCCCCCCGAGTTCCCTGAACTTCCCACACATCCCAGACTTCCCACACATCCCATTCCCATGCGCGATCATGGCGACTTCCAGCGTGTTGTTGTGGACGCTCTTCATGCCATCTGGGCGAGAGTGTCACAGTGCCGCTGTGTTACGAGCGGGAGTGTGCGCGCACGTTCTCCATCAGCTGCAGGTCCCTCATGCCAGCGACATGATGACTCAGACGACGACGACACCGATGAGGATTAGTCCTCATCTTTCTATCCCTTAACTACTTTCGTTTTTTTTCCGACTATTAGGATTTATGCTTGAACTTATTGTACTATGTTATGACTTGAGACTATCTATTTTCTATTCTTTATGTGTGTTTGGAATGTTTAATAGAGCTAACATTGCTGACTGATCTGATGATTTAGACCTTACGACATGACATGATACCTATGATGCATAATTTTTCTGTCTCGGCGTCATCGATCGACACCAAGGTCCGGTGGCGATCGACGCTCGAGACAGAACGGTACGAAATTTTCTCTCACTCTACTGTCTACTATTTATTCAGTACTTATGATTTTTCTCTAACCGAGGTTAGACTAAATAAACACTGAGGAAAGTGTTGTTTAAGTCTGGAGAAAGTAGTTACTAACATTATGTTTTCATATTAGCTTTTATAAATAAAAGAAAAGTTTTTAAACAAAAAAGTTTTATTGAGTCAAAAAAGGGATTATGATCTTTTTACAATTTAATTACTACTCTAACCACTCTCTAGCACCATCTAGATTTATTAGCTACATGATGTTTTAGATGGAAACACCGCAGTGTATAACATGTTACTCACAACTACATTCATTGAGAATGTCTGGAGAAACCAAAGCTGACTTCCAACCTTAATCTACTCTACCTATGCTCATTTTGGGGCTTGGTATACATTGGATCGGAATCCTTATGGAAATCTGGAAGGTATTAAATTTAGTGTCCCTGGTTTTCCTTCCACATCTCTTCAGCATCCATTTTACAAAAAGATTGAAATGATTTCTTGCGGTTTATAGGGTAGGAGTGTCTCCTGCAACCCCATTATTATACTCTAAGAGAATGATCACACATTGTTTGGAAGTGAGGGGTAGGAGCATATCCTATGATCCCATTATTCGCATAGAACTTTGCCAAAAAAAAAAAAAAAAAAAATTAGATTCCGAGAAGAGAGAAGAGAGAGGAAAACCCAAAAAAGATTACCTGTAGGTCCAGATACTTGATTGAGTTGATTCCATGTGTCCATTGATCGTATCCTCCCAGATTCAGCCTACACATTTACTTTATGCAGAAATGAGGTCAGTAGAGGGGTATGTCAGGCGCTATCAGCAGAGTTGTGAGATATATGGTAATAGTGACTAAGCTAGAGTGTAGTACATTGAATAATCTAAGGTTAGTAATGATTCATTTCCACTTATCATAATTGCAGAAGTGAGAGTAGTAGTTTTAAATTTTGTGAATCTCTGCTGTTTTTAAAACATCTTTTAGACTATTGTCCTATATTTTGCTTCAGGACAAGCAAAATGATAAGTCTGGGGGAATGATAGGCCTTGGATTTTACTCATTTTTACACATGGTTACATATGTTTTTTAGAATCTATATATTCATTCTGGAGTCTTTTTAAAGTATTTACAGTTTCAGTGTCGGTGCTCATTGGAGCAAATTTGTGATTTTAGAGCATTTTGGAGCAAATTTGTGATTTTAGAGCATTTTGGAGCTTTTATGAAAGTATTGCTGAAAACATGAAGGCGGGGCCGATTATTGGAGAAAAAATCGTTCGATGGATCACTATCAATGTCGATCGACGGTGAGCCATCCGCGAAGTTTAATGATGATTTAAAGACATTTTGATTTTTACCCAGAAGTTCCAAGATATTGCACCTTGAGTCCCTGGCCGCCTAGTAGACTATTTTTTCGGGTTTTCATATTTTACCTACAGTCAACTTTTAGAGATACATTTAGAGAGGCAGACATTTCTATACTAGGAAGAGAACTTAGGATTGGAAATAGAGATCTGAACTTCATAAACAGTAAAGATCTAAAACTCCCTTGTTCTATTACTCTGCTTTGTTTGCTTTTCATATTTATATTATTGAGTATTATTCAAACCATCATAATGTTCCTTATGAATATGTCTGAGTAGTCTTACTGTTAGATTTAGGGTTCTTCAAAGGTTGATCAATGTAGTGCTGAAATGAATATTAATTAGAAATTGAATAGTTCTTCATCTAGTTTTTTCTTACTGCTAAGTCTAGGCTTGATCACCCTGAACTTAGATCTTGGGATTAATTAACGCAAGCAGAAGCTTGGTTAATTACCTGAAACTAAACTAGTATGATCTAATTAACTAGATACACAGAAAGTTGGTCTAGGATATTAGAGAACCTATCAAACCTGTTCGTAAATCCTGCTAGAGTAAATATTGATCGACGTAACGACAGTTACATAGATCGATGTTTTGAAAGGTGTATCGATCGATATTCATATAGAATCATCGATCGACACTTTCTCTTGATTAACAAACGGAAGTTAAGAACAAAGATCTAGTCAGTTGATAACCTAAACAAACAACAAACGAAAGTTGATAGATTATAAATTAAATTTGAGTTCAAGAACAATTAATAATTATAAATTTCCTAATAATTCATAGAAGGCATACTTGTCATACCCGAGAAATCTCTAGCTATTCATCTTTAATACTTTAAAACCTTTAAAACCTAAAACCATCATCTAGCTTCATTTACTGCTTTAATCACAACTACTACCTTGTTCACCAAATCTTAGCTTCATTTACTGCTTTAATCATAACCATCTAGCATTACTTCGAAGACTACAAATCTATTGTGTAATCCTAGAGTCTCTGTGGATTCGATCCCTAACTACGTACTACATCTGAACCTCTTATTTGAGAGTAAGTCACTCCTTAGGATAATTTGAGTGATATAATTCCACAGAACCGACAGCACATCTGATGTTGCTTCTTGTTTTGTCTCTCATAGTTGCTGATGCACTGATTAGTTTCTTCCTTGTACCAGATGCAAAAACCATGCTTCATAACCTCCTTTATTACCTCCATGTTGTTGCACTGGTGTACTACCTTCGGCTTGTTACTCACAGCTACGCGCTGTAGAACTTCCTGCCTTACTATTTATCGTATGTCCCGATGTACTTCCTGATAAACTTCTTTAGCTCCACTTTTTAATGTGATCCCCTACACAAAATTTGAAAGCCCCTTCTGTTGTGCTTCCTTAGTAATCTCAGCTATCTCGCTCCATATCCCAGTCCCCAATTCACCTTGGCTGGTTGTCCCATCGAGAGTATATTATCTAAGTCTTTGGATCCACTGTTGAGAATCCTGATCTATTTGTGATTGTCATCCAAATTACGTTCCAGCATCCTTGCTCTCTCTTGTTCACCAGTAGCAACCTCCCTCTGCTTGCTAACTTCCTGTTCAAGAAACTCATTTTTCTCTTATACATCCACAAGTTCTTCATACATTACTTCAAGCAGCTCTTTTTGCTTCTGAGCCAAATCCTCTAGTCCCTGACTACGATCCTTGAGCTTGTTAAGCAGCACATGATACTTCCCATCGTCTGTATCATCATCTGAATCTAAGGACTCACAGGTCCTCCTTCTTTGCGTGCACCAAACGCAACAAGATTCTTTAATTATCAGACGACTGCAATGGAACATATTTTCCCTTCCTTAATTTCAGACATTCACGCCGTGTATGTCCAACACCTCTACACCCAGGGCACTTAGTTTCCCTTCGTTGTGCCACAGGACAGTCAGCCCTTATATGACCAACTCCTTCACACTCGTAGCACTTGAGACCTTCTCTTCTTCTGCTACTGTCACGACCACCTCTCGAACGATCATACTGATTTCTACCACCAAAGTGATTCGTCTTACCAAAATTCTTGATCAACATACCAATGGCATCTTCAAGATTGTGTCACCATCTTTGTCAGCAACAAGCGCAATACTCCTTGATGCACTACCGATCGTAGAGACTGAGCTACTGTTTGTCTCCATCTCTTCTGCCTTCAGCATACCCACAAGTTTATCAAACTTGAGCTCATCCGTGTTTGTGGTCATATTCAAGACCGCCTTGTGAGCTCCAAATTTCGTTGGAAGACAGCATAGTAACTTTTTTACACAGCTTCTTCTCCTTGTACTTCTTTCCAAGTACACATGCTTCATGTGCCATGGCACTGAGTTTGGCATTGAAGCTCGCCACAAAATCATTATCAGACCACCTGAGATTCTCAAACTGTAACACAAGATGATCCAGACGAGTCCTCTTAACACTGTTATCTTCTTCGAACAGCATGATCTCTCACGCCTCTTTAGCTGAAGTACTCCCCTGAATCAGTTGGAACTGTTCTGTTTCAACGGCTTCAAAAATCACCGAGAACGCCTTTGCATTAAATTTTGATGCATTGCACTCTGCCTCTGACCAATCCTCTTTTGGCTTTGGCTTCTTCCCATCGCCTGTGACTATGGAAGGCTCCTCCCTACCGATCTCCACAGATGTCCACGCATCTTCATTGATTCCTCGAATCAACTGCTTCCCGTGAGCCTTCCAATGACCATACTGGTCCGCATTCAACATGATCGCCTTCTACATAGAAAAAATCGTGTCCATCTGTCCATCTCCACCTTAAGGATCACACACGTAATTTAGGTGACCGCTCTGATACCAATTGTAAGTGCAGATACAAAAGCAACTAAAGTAAAACAGAAGGTAAACCAAGAGACAAATTACACAAGCAAACACCAATGATTTATTAGAATCTCCTTTAAAAACAATCTTTACACGACCTTGTTTATTCATCTTTACATGTCTTGTGTGTTAACACCCTAACACATGATACAGAAGAAATACTCCTAAGCTACCCTCTTATTTCTCTCTATTTCTCTCATCAAGTACTTCAGCCACTGCTTCAGCACGACCCAAGAACACTTCCAGGAGCTTATCTCTCTCTCAATAAGATCAGCATCTGTGCATCTGTCTCTATACAGATGACCCATATCTATCTTATAGTTATTCTCCATCCACGTTTCCGAAACCCTAGTCTCCAAGGTAACATGGATATGAACATCTTTCATAACATTAAGTTCAACTTTCCTTTTCTTAGAATTCACTTATTCTTCTTTCCTTAAGTCATAAACTTTCTCCTTAGTTTTATTATTCTTTCCATATCTCCAAGATACACCCTTGCTCCCCAAGTCTACACGACTCCAGCTCAGCATCTTGACTCCACATGGTCTTCACCACTCAACCCGACGTCTGCTTCAGCACTATGTCTGCTTCAGCAACTGCTTCAGGATAAACATCTTACATCTTCGGGGGGAGGGGGGAGGGGGAAACGAAGCTGAATGAGTAGGAATGGTTAACAATAGGGAGTAAAAAAGATCTCATCTAGGTGCGAGGCAAGTAGACCTCAATCCGATAAAATCTAATAATAATAATAAGGACAATGGGCGAGAACTAAAACTACAAGCTAACCATCCCAATACACTTTCTTAATGATGATGTAAATTGAAGAGCAACGTTTGGATGAATATCGATCAGATATGGAAATCGTAGCTGGTTCTAGTAACAAAACATCCTCACCACCTAAAAATAGTCTGGGGAAAAACGAGATAAAGTAACAAATTGACACGGTCAGCGAACTGAAATAAGAAAGCAAGAGTGCCGAACAAAATCAACACAAACAAGTCTCCTCTAGAGGAACAAAAAATAATATCACTATTTGTGGGGAAGTGGAAACTAAAATTCGCACTATTGATTTTAGTTAATGGAGAAAAGCCAAGATTCTCGACTTTCCTTGAGGATCCGGATTATCTGCGTAAACACACGAATATGAAAAAAGAAAGAGATAACAAAAATCGATGGTAAATTGTACGGCGGTGTTGTAGAATCGCCGAACAAAGCGGAAAAACGTTTTAAGAGCGGTTAAATAATCAATAGGGTATGCCAAATTTAATAATCGTATAGCTTCCATGATAGGGCTGGTTTAAATTATTGATCATGTTATAAAATAATCACTAGGTGATTCTTCAGTGTAACACGGATTTAAATATTTATAATAACTAGTTAATATTTTACTTTCAATTTAAATAGTTTTATAATATATATATATAATTTCTATTAATAATATTATGTTGTATTAATTAGATATGTGATTTTGTATATGTAATATGTAATTGTTTTAGCTATCGTATATTATATTGTATCTACTTTTTAAAATTCAGCCATGATGTTTTTCTATTCTAAATAGATTAAATTTTTATTTAATTTTTATATGCATTTAGGTTGGTTGTTCTTTTAGATATATAAATATATTTTAGTAAGATTGTGCATAATTTACTTTTAGAATCAAATGGAAAAATAAACTAAAGTGTTAATCGATTAAAAATTAGATAAAGAAATATAATAGTTTGATATCTCATGCATATATATTTTACAAAAAAAATTATTTAATGTTTATGTTTATTTATCACTATCTTTAGGTATCCTGTAATTCGTATATATAAAGTAAATAAAATATTTTTTAAAATAATATGTTTTTTTAATTAGATCTTTGATTTTGGATAGAAAAAATTATATTAGTCTAGTTACTCATTTTGTGGGTATACTGAATTACATATATTCATTCAAACTGAAGTCTAGTTATTTTTGTTTCTTATTAAACAAAAATAGATTTTTTTTATTGCATTAGTTTAGTTCTTCATATTATGTGTGTAAGTATATTTGATAATATTTTTCTTAATATCAAAATTATTATTTTTAATTAGACCTTTGATTTTGGATATAAGAAATTGTATAAGTCCACTTACTCATTTCATGTATATATTGAGTTAGATATATTCTTTCAAATTAAAATATATATTTTTTTTTGACCAAAAAATAGAATTTTTTTTATTCTTATTAAACCAAAGTTTTATTTATTTGAGTCAATTGGGTCAAAAACCTAAGAAAATAAAGATATTAGGAAATTACCCATACACTAAAATATGTGGGCTTTTGTGTTTAACTGTAGCGAGCAAAATGACATTAGTAACGCTAACAATTGTTGCTGAGCGCTTTGAGAAGTGGATTATAGGTTTACAGTTATCTCTAGGTTTTTTTTAATATTGTTAAAAGATTTGGATAGGATTTTATTTGGATTTGTTTTTGTCGGGGTTTCCAGATACGGCAATAGTAACAATGGACTTTTATGAAGGATAATTAGCTTCTGTAATAAACTAAAAGATCTCAGCAAAAATGTTGATACTTTACAAGCAAAAGTATGTGGATAGTGTTTCAAAAAAAAAGTGTAAAAAAGTGTTTCAGAAAAAGAAAAAAAAGGGAGAGAAGGTATTGCCTTTTTTTTGTCTATAAAAGAAGGTCACCGAGGAGTTCATCCAAAGATCTGTACAACAAATTATTAGGGTCACAAATTGTTAGAATCACTATAGTAGTTGCTTTAATATTATAGATGTCGTGCTGAAGATGGTTATAGAAAAGTATAGCTGGCGGAGTTAAGCAATTTTGGGGAAGTTAAACTTTTGAGCAACCGTGTTTGTAATTTGTTTAGCGTGGAAGCTATTTCGGGCTGAAGACGGGTACAGAAAAGTTTATCTGGCTGGTTTAGTTTTTGGGGAAGCTAAAATTTGGAGTAACCGTGTTTGTAATTTTTTTTTGATGTATTCTGGAATGTAAAATCAGTTAAATATAAATTTTAGAGAAAATTTTGGATGTCTTATCTAATTATTACATGTTCTAGCCGACTATTATGATTATTACAAACTTTCTTTAAGCGTTAATTTGTTGCAAAACAAAAAATGTTGTACAAAACTAAAGTACGACAGCTAATCAAAGAGTTTGGTGAATTAGTTTGTCTTCAAAAATAGTTTAGCGCAAGTGAGAGAATGTTAGAGGAGTTTATTCGGTGAATAGGAGAATCTTATGGCGAGTTTATGCGGGCTTTGATAAGTTATAATGTATTTTTTTTTTTTTTAACACTGAAAATTATGCTTGATGAAACAAGTATCGTACAAGTGGAGGAATGAACCTTCCGAAGCAAAAGCAATAAGAAAAACAATAACAAAAGCATCAGAAGATACTTAACAAAAAAAACAACCAGAAATACAGAGGACAGAGGCCATAGGGCAAACTTGATCTCCTCTGTAACAACAGTCACGTTGACGTAGCCTCCGCACAAAGACGCAACTGCAACCAGCGTGGGCCACCACGTGCTATATAAGATGAGAGACGATTCTCATTTATGACACTCTGCGCAATCTCAGACGCTGGCTTGTTCCGCTCCTCCACCACATGAACACATTGCCAACCATCAAGATCCGTTAACATCATATGGATAGAGTCTACAAGCCCGTGAACCAAAACGTATCTCTGAGGGAATAACATAGCCTCTCTAACCAACTGATAATGGGATTCCAGAATAACTCCACACTGATGAGTAGAAATCATGCTCTCCACTGCAAACTTAAAACCCAGTAACTCTGCTTCCATCTGGGACTGAACCCCAGAGAATGAACGACGACTATGCATGATAGTCTTCCCATTGTGATCCCTTAAAATCCAAGCAGCTCCACTGTACGCATTTGGTCTCTCCCACGCAATACCTATGTTACATTTGAAGTAACCAATAGGTGGGGGAGACCACTTCAGAACCTGTCCCGACGCACACGAGTGATTTACTCTTTCTACCTCCTCGGTCGTATTGACTGCAAACCAGATGTTAGCATCCTCTATGGCTTTAGAGAGATGGAGATAGGGTTTGTTTGTCTCCTCTCAAAAACAACCATCTCATTTCTCCCCTTCCAAATCTGCCACATAATCCAAATGAAGCTCTTACTTTGTACCTCATTACCATTTTTCCCATTAACGATCAACAGGTGGTAAACATTGAGGAAAACCGAACTTCTGAGAAACCACCTCGAGGGATTTTTATATTTGATCTCTCCCAAACTTCTTGTGCTAAAGGGCAGTTGAAGAGCAAATGACATATAGACTCCGATGCAGACGAACACACCGCGCATGTTGTATCCAACTGGATACCTCTGGAACGAAGTCTATCTTTCACAGCAAGGGCGCCAGCCAAAACCTTCCAGAGAAAGTGTTTGAGCTTTGAAGGGGCTTTAATCTTCCAAATACTACTCCACTATACTTCTTCTCAATAGGAGGTAAGCCTCGCTGAGGTTGACCTATATTTTGCAGAGTCTCAAAAAACCGGTAACCACTCTTAGAAGAGTAAACTCCATCCTTGTAAGGCCCACTTATATGATCTTTCTTCAGCTCCTTGGTTTGGTTTGATTTTGAGAATCAACTCTGCATCCTCATTAGTGAAGGTACGCCTCACCATGGACTCATCCCATCTATGTGAACCAGGAATAAACAAGTCCGCTATTGTGAGGGTCAGATCAATCACACTACCCTCTCTATACATCGGAAACTTAGGCACAGAGTTAAAGATCCACTTTTCCGACCAGACGTTTGTACCAAGACCATTACCTACTGCCCTAACTAGGCCTTCTTTAAGCAGCTCTCTCCCATGTAACAAACTTCTCCATGCGAAAGATGGTCGCGATCCCATGCTGCACTCCAGGAAGGAACCATTTATGAAGTAACGACTCTTGAGGACCCTTGACACCAGAGATTCTGGCCGCGACCATATTCTCCAAGCTTGTTTGCCCAAAAGGGCTTGATTAATTTCTCTATATCATGAAAGCCCAGACCACCTTCTTCCTTTCTCTTACACAACTTAGACCAAGCCACCCATGAGATTTTCCTCTTATGTTCACCACTACTCCACCAGAATTCCGACATTGCACTTGTTAGCTTAGCACATAAGTCTTTAGGAAGTTTAAAGACAGACATGGCGTATATTGGCAATGCCAGACATATCGACTTCAACAGAACCTCCTTTCTCCCATGTGAAAGAGACTTAGCAAACCATCCATGCATTCTAGTCTCCTTCATCTCTTGTCTCGTATGAATCCAAGAGTCACGCTTAGAACCTTTGAAACATTCTGGAAGCCCTAAATAGGTTCCTTCCCCACCTTCCTTCTCGATTCCTAACACTTCTTTTACTTCCAGTTTTGCTTCATCACTCACTTGCGATCCAAAAATAATGGAGATTTCTGTAGATTAATAATCTGACCTGAGGCTTCCCCATAGAGCTTTAAGAAATTCTTCAGTTCCATACTATCATACTATCAGCACGGTTAGCTCGACAAAGCATCAAACTGTCATCAGCAAACAACAAATGATGCACCACTGGACCACCCAAGCCCAAGCAGATTCCTTGAATGTTCCCCTGAGCCGCCGATAGGTTAAGCTTGTTGACTAGGGCCTCTGCGCACAGAATGAAAAGGAACGGTGATAGTGGGTCGCCCTGACGAATGCCGCGTTCAGGTCTGATAAAACCGTGCTGTCTCCCGTTCAGTAAGATTGTGAAGGACACAGTCGATATACAGGCCATCACCCAGTTGATCCAAACCCTGGCAAAACCCATCCTTTCTAATAAAGTCTCCACAAAACTCTCTTTTACTAATATAGTGAAACCTCTATAAATTAATAATGTTGGAATTACACCAAAACTATAATTTTTTTATTAATTTATATTTATTAATTTATAGAGATATTAATTTATCGATATAATAATTGAACCAAAAACTCAATTTGAGACTATAAATTATATTATTTTATAGAAATTTTTAGTGTATATTAATTTATAGAGTATTAATTTAAAGAGGTTATACTTATTTAGCTAATGGTCCATCTTTAATCATTAATCCAATTATAATACTAGCCGGAAAAAATGCATATTTTCACGTTTACATTTATTGTCTAACATTAGTCTTAACTGGCTGTAATAATAATCATCAAACCCATTACCGGTTCGGGATTGGAAGCCAATATAAATGCAAGTGGTTAAACAAGGAGAAGTTCACTATAAATACTAGGGCAGAGGCTCAGCGCAAGCGCGGAGTCGTGAACACTATTTTATTATCATAACATAATCAACCCCAAATCTCTCTTGGTGTCTACTCAGTACTTGATGATCTTACTTCCATGTCTTAAGACAAAACAGATGTCATTCTTGTAGAATATGTTATCGTCCCAAGTTGTCACTAAAGAAGCTGGTGTGGACTATTTGGACCTATCATCTTCCTTTGCTTTTCATGTATTTTTGCACTGTTGTGTCCTTGTTGATCTTCATTTGAGCTTAAAAATCAGAGTTGTACAAACAAAATAAACTCGAATGGGTGTTGGGTGTACGACAAAATGGGCATTCTTGCTTCTCACTGCACCATTCCATAATGCAGCTCCTGCACATGAAAGATGACCCTTTCAATATAAGCAAAATGTTTCGGTGTCTTTGATATCAAAGAGAACACACCTTTGAAGCAAAATCTATTTTGAAGGATGTCCCACTTATGTGTTTGCCAAATACAATTATATGCATATGCTAAAAAAAAGAAATATGGGTACGGCTATGACAGTTAAAGTAAATCTCCTCAACTTTTGTAAAAAAAAGTAATCTCCTTAAAACATATACTGATAAAATCATGAAAATCATATATTGATATGTTTTTATTCCAATTAAAAACATAGACAATAATAATTATTGCTGCATCAACATATAGGGGTCTCTTTGTCAACTATTGGTTTAAGCTAATTTTAAAGTTTAAATATGTAAGCTACCTCCAATTTTTTTGGGATCACACTTGTGACCACATTGACAGATTAAGTTCTATCCCCTGAATTAAGGAGACCCCTAAACATTGATGCAGCTTCGTCCCCATAAAGAAAAGTAGACCTCCATCATGCTGTTATGTAATTTTATAAACTTATTATTAAGGATGTCATGGGGAAAGTTATTGGAAAGTGAGTGAGTTATTTTGTGTACTTACGGGACAATGGGAGACGATGATCAGTGGACTCATTACTTCAGCGTTCTTAAGGCTATCATACGATGCTGCGTTCCAACTGATGTTTAAATCACATAAAAATGTTAAAAAGGTGTTTCAGTCCTTTAGCATTAGCTTTTTTTTTCTTGAGGAGACAATAATGTGTGTATAATGAGGCCACTCACTTTATATCTTGGATCCTTGATTGCGATCCGGTGGGTTGTATTAGGTCTTTCTTTTCCCACACAAAGCTCACTTGTCTGATTCCAAAGAAGAAGGCCTGCAAACACACACATATATAACCCATCCCCATAACACACCACGAATCCAAAGGGAAGAAAGTTAACCTTGGTTTACAAACTCAGGCAGGGGATTTGAGTTTCGGAAACAGATTGAGATTCAAAAGTCTAGCTGGATGATATGCTTCCTCCTTGAGAAGGAAGGTGATGTTGTCCATATCAACTGTGCTTGTTGACCAGAAATTTTCAGAGACGCTCGGTTTCTTAACCGTTTGAGCTACAGAATTGGAAAGTGGATCATTTAGAGAAGTTTTAGTTGATCTGGGTTCTCTGTAGCAAGCAAGCCACCACCACTGTTCTGTTACAAAACCCCACACAAACTTCTTTATTTTTCCCTACCTACCAGCTATTGTTTTTTTTTTCAGTTCAAAACTTCTTGTCTGAATACATGCAAAACAATCTTTACTAAGGCTTATCTATCATGTGAAGAATCTCAAAATCAGAATAAATCAAATACCACCAATAGAATATGCATAAGGCCTAACACAGAGATTGGAAGAAGAATCTCACCCCATCGATTGAAGTAAAACGATGTATTAATTCCGGTAATCTGAAAGCTCGAGTTTTTTTTCAGGGAGTAATCAATGATCCTTCTTAAATAACACCAATCAACAAATATGTCAAGAATCACCACTTCTGGACCATTAGGAAAGTATATGGGCTTGATTTGATATAAAATACTCCACAAAGACAACATATTGCTTCATACCTCAAAAATAAAGAAAACACCCAAAACCAAAAATTTAGTATTCAAACACTTAGACATATAGTACAAAACAAGCAGCAGGAAAAAAACGTGGATACTATATTTTCCACTGATCAAATGGTTCATGTGCTACAAAAGAATAAAGGGAAGATCAAATTTTACAGAATCATTATTTTCCTCAATAATATACCGTTCCATACCATGATGGGTGTTGATCATCTCCTAGACCTTCTTCTCGATGATGGTGTGGCCCCAAGATCTAGTAATCTTTTGTCTAGCTTCTTTGTTACAAACTAAAACCATCAGAAGAAATAATGTCATGAATTTTTTGGCAGAGAACAATAATTCAGACACATCTTAAGATTTCTGGTTGTGGGAATCTTTAGTTAGCTAGTATACTTATTCCTCAGTAAAGCCTACTTTTTTTCTTTCATACTGATGAATACATCAAAACATAACCAGAAATAAAATGTATGTTGACAAGAATGTGAAACAGATTACATAATGTGGCAGATGCACTTACATTGTACTTCTGGTAACCTGAATCACCTAGCCCAAACACTGCAAAGCGAACTCGTTGCAACCAAGAGTTTCCCAAGTTTCTTTGAAGAAGAAACCTCCAAAACTCCTTCAGTGATTAAAAAAAAAGGACAAGGAACAAAATAAAGTACGCAAAAAACTGCATTATTGGTAGTGAAAATTGACAACGAACCTTAAAAGAATCTGGAGAGTCTCCTTTCCCTGTAGTGGATACAACAAAAAGAATAGCGTCCTCATGAGGCAAGGAACTCTGGAGAAAAGAACATGGCAACTTTTTGAATAAGATTAAGTTATAAAGGAAAATACTTTTATAAGTTTACTCGAAATTCAATCAATAGAACCGCTCAAATCTAAGAGCTGATTACAAAAATCATCGGTTCTAATTGATCAAACAGAGGAATTGTCACGGTTTCCTTGATATTAAAATCTGAAGCAAACAATCTTCAGAACAGAGTAAGAAATCAAATTGATTCACAACAAACATCTCACATACCGAGTCGAATTTGTCGTTGGAGACGATAGACGCAGGACAGCCTCGGCGTTCAGCTTCACGGCTAATACGCTATGCAGCATCAAGAGCGTTTCCGGAACACGATTGAATGGCCCAAGAGAGATAGAGGTAGAGGAAATTGACCTTTGAGATGAACAGAGAATGGGGAGGGTGATAGATATGGAGCTGGAACGATGAGACGATGAAAAGGGAAGACGTGAAAGAAGCTCGCTTTAGGGTCATTTACCTGATGAAAAATCTCGTAGATTTAATATAAAGCTGCTTCCTTTTTCTGGGCGTCAGAAGCTTTTTCACGAAGAAGAAGAAGGGGTCGGGCTCTGTGTAGCCACCGCCTTCCTTCCTAAGATCCATGTTAGGATGATCTGAGGACTGACCGGCCGAATTGTGAGAACGTACTGAATGGATTGGATGATGCTATAAAGAGTTGATCAGAGTTCAAACTATGTACCCGATTAAGCTAGGAACGGATCTGTTTTTGAGCCAAACAAAGCTCCATCAGTCGGTCTTACGCTCGGGTTATTGGACAGGCCGTTCGGTTTTTTGAAACTCAGGATGTTCGGACAACTCGATGAAAATCCAGGCAAAGCGGAATTTTCGGACAGCGATGGTCGGATCCGGACAAGTGTTGTTGGATTCGGACAAGACTGTTGAACTGGTCGGCTATACAGCGATTGTCTGAAATCAGACTGTCGGCTAAGCTGAGATGAGCTGATTCAGTAGTATCAGTCTGATTCGGACAAGGCGGTTAGAGTTGTCGACTGGATCAGTCAGCTCTAGCTCGAGTTTCGTCTAAGTAAAACTGGCGGGAACAGTTAAAGTCCGAAAAGGGGAAAAACTCGCGCTGGAACACTTTGGAGCGCGGGGTGACGGTTACGGATTAAGAGCCGTATGTAAAATAAGCGGGAATGGTTAACTTGGCAGTTTCTCGGGCCTAAACCGCCCAACTGCCCATTTTATCGTCTCCTTTGTCTTATTTCACCATTTCTGTACGGAAAGGGGAAGAAAGAACCAGAGAGAAACTCAGAGAGAGAAAAGTCCGATTAAGGGAGAGTTTTCGATATTTGGCTGGATTGATCAAGTCCGAGTCCAGAACGATCGTCTGTGGGGTGAATCCGACTGTCTGAACGATCGAAGATCCGACGAAAACCGCTCAAGAGGTGTCAGAAGAGACCGAATCAACAGAACAAACCGACTCTAAGATAAAGGTGAGTGCGTGACCGTAGCCTATCGTACTGAATCGTAGTCTGATTGATAGGAATGTTCTATGTACTGATTGCTTGTCTAATTCGAATTATCTGCTAAGTTCTGGCTTGGTCCGAACAGTCGGTTCCTTCCATCGACGCATCTGGATCAGATCAAGCGCCTAGAGCCATATTGGCCTCCTAGGGCTTGACTGAATCTGATGGCGCTTTGGCTTGGAACGATTGGGTCGGCTAAGTAACTGACTGATGATAAGCATGTCCGTTTATTGACTGATTGACTCGATTGCTTTACTTGGCTGAGTGGGACGGAATGACCACTCTCACTAAGCATATTGTTTGCTTATGCCTCCTTGTTTGGATGCAGATCAGGACCAGACCCGAAAGGGTAAAGACATAGCTTGAACGCGAGACAAGGGCAGGAAGGAAGGATGGTGGGTTTGGGTAGATATAGGACGAGATTAACATGTAATAGCCTATAGCGAACTGACTTGTTAACTCGAACCTCAGATTATCTATTCAAATCGTATTATGCTTTGCTTGACTGTCTGAAAAAGAACTAACACTCTGAAATAATTCTAAGTAAGAAAAAAATATGAAAACGGCCCAAGTCTGATCGAGGAAATCGAGCCAGACTCGTACTGATGTTACAAAAAAATGGGTCGGGTCCTTTCAAGTGGTATCAGAGCGGAGTCGAGTTCTAGGACAATCTAAGTATAGTATAGTGGGTTATTGGGGCAAACCATCCTTCCAAGCCTGACGTCTCGCGGTAAATTCTATGTTCCGAGTCCTGATCCCAAGTTAGTTTTGACTAACTTGCCTGTGATCTTGTTGCAGATGGCAAAAAGTAACCGTAACACAAGAAGGACTGTGAATGAGACCGCTGAGGGGTCTGCGAGCAACGTGGCCAGGAATGAAGCTGGTACGGAAGAGGCTCGGAATACTGCTCAGAATGCAGCGAATTTGAACAATGCTGCCGCGGCTGGTGCTGCTGCTGGAGCTGCTGCTGCTGCTCCGGTTGGATTGGAAGCCGTTTTGGCTATCTTGGCGCAAGTCTTGGCAAGATTGTCTGCTGCGGCGGCACCTCCAGTGGCTCCACCTGTTGCGGGGGAAGTGGAGAACGTGGTGCCTGATGGAGAGGAGGCTCACGTTGTTAGGAATCCATCTTACCTCAAGGTTATGGACAACATGCAGAAACTGGGAACAAAGTTCTTTTCGGGTGGTTCCAAACCAAAGGAAGCAGATCAATGGATTGACAGGATAGGGCGGAACTTTAAGTCGATCCGTTGTCCTCTTGCTTACAAGAAGGACATTGCTGTCCACTACTTGGACGGTGATGTGCACCTCTGGTGGCGAGGTGTAGCGGCTCGGATTGGTGATGAGCATTGCACGTGGGCCAACTTTAAGACCGAATTCCGTGGGAAGTATTTTCCGCCGGAAGCATTTGATCAGCTCGAGGGAGCTTTTCTCAGACTGGAACATGGATCTATGACTGTAAGGGAGTATGAAGCGGAATTCAACAGCCTCAAGAAGTATGTTGGGCGTGAGGCTGAGTCGGAAATCTCCTTGGTCCGCAAATTCATGCGCGGACTCAGGGTTGATCTCCGAACTCATTGTAAGATCCGCAACTATGATACTGTGGCCGAACTGGTGGAAAAGGCCGCAGAACAGGAAGCTGGAATTAGTGAGGAAGCCAAGGTGTTTGGCACAGTGGCGCATGTCCATCTTGGTAAGCATGCGGGAAAGAATCAAAAGCCAGTGAAGGCTGGCTCTTCTAGCAAGCCGAATGCAACAGGTCGCAGTGCGTGTTCGACTTGCGGGAAGATGCACTCTGGTGTCTGCCGTGCTGCTACGGGAGCTTGTCACCATTGCTGAAGTATGGATCACAAGGTGCGTGATTGCCCTGAGGAAGATCTAAGGCCGAAGAGCCAGAACAAGGGTGCTGGGGAACGTGTGTGCTACAACTGCGGCGAAACGGGGCACTACAAGAATCAGTGTCCGAAGGATGCGCAATCTGCTGGGAAGCTTCCGAGTGATGGGCCTCAGCCGGCGGCTAAGAGGCAGGCCATCATGCCGCGGGTGTACACAATCAGGGATGAGTCAATGGACCCAAGCACGTCTCGTCCGATCACTGGTGAGTCATCCTATCTCTCACCTTTGCCTTAAGAATTTCTGTGTGAAATTGCTTGCTTGTAGAGTAGGTCCTTAGTGTTCCGGGTGAATATGTAGGGACCTTAGTCATGGGTGGAGTGGCAGCCCATGATCTGTTTGATTCTGGTGCATCTCACTGCTTTGTGCAACCCGAGATGATTGGAATAGGGGAATTTCAGAAAGAACCAGAAGAAGAAGTAAGAGTGGTTTGGGCAGCTGGTGGTCAGATCATGTACACTTCAGGGAAAATCCGAAACGTCTCTGTGATGATCGGAGGAGTGAACATGCCAGCCGACTTGGTCGTTTGCCCAGTGAAATCATACGATGTGATCCTTGGAATGGATTGGCTGAGTAAATACAAGGCACATCTTGATTGTCATCTTGACCGAGTTCAGTTTGAGATAGGCAATGGAAAGCTTGTCTATCAAGGGGTCAGACCGACCAATGGGAGTCTGATCATTTCAGCACTTCAAGCAGAAAGAATGCTGGAAAAAGGATGTGAGGCTTATCTGGCTTCAATCACAACTGTGGAAGTCGGACCTGATGCTGAGTTGGAAGGGATTCCGATTGTAAAGGAGTATGATGACGTGTTCGAATCCTTGACATGATTACCACCGGACCGTTCTGATCCTTTCACGATTGAGCTTGAGCCGGGCACAAAGCCAATCTCGAAAGCTCCGTACCAGATGGCTCCGGCTGAAATGGCAGATCTTAAGAAACAGTTAGATTAACTGATGGAGAAAGGGTTTGTGCGCCCAAGCAGTTCACCTTGGGGCGCAACGGTTTTGTTCGTGAAGAAGAAAGATGGTAGCTTCAGGCTATGCATTGACTACAGGGGAATTAACAGAGTCACAGTGAAGAACAAGTACCCTCTTCCAAGGATAGACGATTTATTGGACCAACTCCGAGGTGCTACTTGTTTCTCCAAGATTGATTTAGCTTCGGGATACCATCAGATTCCGATTGCTGAAGAGGATGTCCGTAAGACAGCCTTCAGATCGAGATATGGCCACTACGAGTTTGTGGTCATGCCCTTCGGATTGACCAACGCCCCTGCAGCCTTTATGAAGATGATGAATAACATTTTCAGAGACTACCTGGATGAATTCGTTATAGTCTTCATAGACGACATCTTGATCTACTCAAAGAATCAGGAAGAGCACAAGGACCATCTGAGAATGGTTTTGGATAAGCTGCTGGAACATAAGTTGTTCGCCAAGCTCAGCAAATGCAGCTTTTGGCAAAGAGAAATTGGTTTCTTGGGTCATGTGGTCTCGGACAAGGGAGTGTCTGTGGACCAAGAGAAGATCAAGGCCATTGCGGACTGGCCCAGACCAAGAAACGCAACAGAGATCAGGAGCTTTCTCGGACTGGCTGGATACTACCGACGGTTTGTTAAGGGATTTGCCAGCATGGCTCAACCGTTGACAAAGTTGACCGGGTTGTCAACCGGGAAAGATGTTCAGTTCGTGTGGACAGAAGGCTGTGATGTGAATTTCAGCAAACTCAAGATGATGTTGACGACTACTCCAGTATTGGCTCTTCCAATGGACAACGAGCCATACATGGTGTACACAGATGCATCCAAAGTTGGACTTGGGTGCGTATTGATGCAGCAAGGCAAAGTGATCGCGTATGCGTCTAGACAGCTAAGGAAACACGAAGGGAACTATCCAACACACGACTTAGAGATGGCTGCGTCGTGTTTGCCCTGAAGATATGGCGGTCTTATCTCTATGGTGCTAAGGTCCAAGTCTTCACGGACCATAAGAGCTTGAAGTATATCTTTACTCAACCAGAGCTGAACCTTAGACAGAGGCGTTGGATGGAACTGGTTGCGGATTACGACTTGGATATTGCCTATCATCCGGGAAAGGCAAACCTGGTCGCGGATGCCTTGAGCCGGAAGAGAGTAGCTTCGGCTTCAGAGAAAGACATGGAGGAACTAGTTCACATGGTTGGAACCTTAAGACTAGCTGCCTTGACTGACGAAGTTGAACCGTTGGGTCTTGGTGCAGCGGATCAGGCGGACTTGTTGTCCCGAGTTCGCCTTGCACAGGAAAAGGATGAAGATCTGATCAAAGCTTCCAAGAACGAGAAAACGGAGTATCAGACTTCAAATAATGGGACGATTCTGGTTAATGGCCGAGTGTGTGTTCCTAACGACAAAGGATTGCGGGATGAGATCCTAAAGGAGGCACATCAGTCAAAGTTTTCGATACATCCAGGAGCCAATAAGATGTACCGAGACTTGAAGAGATACTATCATTGGGTTGGAATGAAGCGTGATGTTGCAAAATGGGTAGCTGGGTGCCCAATATGCCAAATGGTTAAGGCAGAAAATCAAGTTCCGAGTGGACTACTTCAGAGTTTACCCATCCCAGAATGGCCTTGGGATAAGATCACGATGGACTTCGTGACCGGCTTGCCAATCAGGAATGTCAAGGACGCTATCTGGGTGATAGTGGACAGATTGACCAAGTCTGCACACTTCTTGGCTATCAACAAAACAGACAATGCAGCGGTGCTAGCCAAGTTGTACGTGGAACAGATCGTCAGACTTCATGAAGTTCCGGTAAGCATAGTGTCAGACCGAGACTCCAAGTTTTATTCGGCCTTTTGGAGAGCTATGCAGAAGTCGATGGGGGACCAAGGTCCATATGAGTACAGCATATCATCCGCAAACGGATGGACAATCAGAGAGGACAATCCGAACACTTGAAGACTTACTGCGATCTTGTGTTCAGGATTGGGGAGGCAAATGGGATCAGTACTTGCATCTGGCTGAGTTTTCTTACAACAACAGCTATCATGCAAGCATTGGAATGTCGCCTTACGAGGCATTGTATGGACGTCCGTGTAGGACACCGTTATGCTGGACCCAAGTGGGGGAGCGCAGCATATTTGGCCGAGATTTTGTAGAAGAGGGAACTGAAAGAATCCGAGTCATGAAACTGAAGATGAAAGAGTCTCAGGACAGACAGAAGAGTTATGCAGACAGACGTAGAAAAGAGACCTTGAGTTCGAAGTAGGAGAGATGGTATATCTCAAAACCGTCACCTACAAAGGCAATGACCGATCCTCAAAAAATGCCAAGCTGAGTCCAAGATACATGGGGCCGTACAAGATCCTGGAAAGGATTGGAAAGGTCGCCTATAATCTGGAGCTGCCCTCATCGATGGCTCAGTTCCATAACGTGTTCCATGTATCTTTGCTGCGAAAATGCATAAGGAATCAAGACAATGTGGTTCCTGAACCACCATCTGACTTGAGAGAGAACCTTACTGTGGAAGGACGACCAGTCCGGGGTCATTGGTAGAAAAACCAAACCTGAAGGCAAAAAGAATATCAAAATGATCCAAGTCGTTTGGGACTGCGATGGAGAAGAAGAAACGACTTGGGAGCCAGAGGCTAGGATGAAAGCTGAGTTTCCAAAGTGGTTCGACAAACTTAAGGAAAGTTCAGGAAGAAAGACTCGAGGACGAGTCTGAGCCAAGTGGGGGAGAACTTGTAGCGACCGCGTTCCGAAGATCGATGTTAGGATGATCTGAGGACTGACTGGCCGAACTGTGAGAACGTACTGAATGGATTGGATGATGATAGAAAGAGCTGATCAGAGTTCGAAGGACTTTCTGTGGGTGGATGGGAGAACTTGGATCGGCGCCTGAGTAGTAGCGACTAGAGCGGAACCATGTACCCGATTAAAGTTAGGAACATATCTGTTTTTGAGCCAAACAAAGCTCCATCAGTCGGTCTTACACTCGGGTTATTGGACAGGCCATTCGGTTTGTTGAAACTCAGGATGTTCGGACAACTCGATGAAAATCCAAGCAAAGCGGAATTTTCGGACAGCGATGGTCGGATCCGGACAAGTGTTGTTGTATTCGGACAAGACGGTTGAACTGGTCGGCTAGACAGCGATTGTCTGAAATCAGACTGTCGGCTAAGCTGAGATGAGCTGATTCAGTAGTATCAGTCTGATTCGGACAAGGCGGTTAGAGTTGTCGACTGGATCAGTCAACTCTAGCTCGAGTTTCTTCTAAGTAAAACTGGCGGGAATAGTTAAAGTCCGAAAAGGGGAAAAACTCGCGCTGGAACGCTTTGGAGCGCGGGGTGGCGGTTACGGATTAAGAGCCCCGTGTAAAATAAGCGGGAATAGTTAACTTGGCAGTTTCTTGGGCCTAAACCGCCCAACTGCCCATTTTAATCGTCCTTTGTCTTATTTCGCAATTTTTGTACGGAAAGGGGAAGAAAGAACCAGAGAAAAACTCAGAGAGAGAAAAGTCCGATTAAGGGAGAGTTTTCGATATTTGGCTGGATTGATCAAGTCCGAGTCAAGAACGATCGTCTGTGGGGTGAATCTGACTGTCTGAACGATCGAAGATCCGACGAAAACCGCTCAAGAGGTGTCAGAAAAGACCGAATCAAACAGAACAAACCGACTCTAAGACAAAGGTGAGTGCGTGACCGTAGCCTATCGTACTGAATCGTAGTCTGATTGATAGGAATGTTCTATGTACTGATTGCTTGTCTAATTCGAATTATCTGCTAAGTTCTGGCTTGGTCCGAACAGTCGGTTCCTTCCATCGACGCATCTGGATCATATCAAGCGCCTCGAGTCGTATTGGCCTGCTAGGGCTTGACTGAATCTGATGGCGCTTTGGCTTGGAACGATTGGGTCGGCTAAGTAACTGACTGATGATTAGCATGTCCGTTTATTGACTGATTGACTCGATTGCTTTACTTGGCTGAGTGGGACGGAATGACCGCTCTCACTAAGCATACTGTTTGCTTATGCCTCCTTGTTTGGTTGCAAATCAGGACCAGACCCGAAAGGGTAAAGACATAGCTTGAACGCGAGACAAGGGCAGGAAGGAAGGATGGTGGATTTGGGTAGATATAGGACGAAATTAACATGTAATAGTCTATAGCGAACTGACTTGTTAACTCTAACCTCAGATTATCTATTCAAATCATATTATGCTTTGCTTGACTGTCTGAAAAAGAACTAACACTCTGAAAATTTCTAAGTAAGAAAAAAATATGAAAACGGCCCAAGTCTGATTGAGGAAGTCGAGCCAGACTCGTACTGATGTTACGAAAAAATGGGTCGGGTCCTTTCACTCTGCCCCTTAACGTTTTCTCTCTGCCTTTCGCTTTGAAATGATTGCTTTTTGCGAAAAATTAAGAGAAATCCGTTGAATGATAGGGGATGCTAAGAGTTGGAGAAGCATTCACTGTCTCTCGAGTCAAAGATTAACGGAGACGGAGAAGTGGAAGAGACAAAGAACAGATAACAATGAATCCCTAAAAAAATATTTCGAAGCCTATTATGGTTACATATCGCAGCCGACTCGACAGATTGAAAAAGAAAAAAAAAAAAAAAATTGTGGAGCCCACAAAGATGCACACGTGGACAATCTGAAAAGTGAACAAAAACTGATCTATTATAATATAGATTATACTAGTCGGATAACTTTTTATCGTATTGTCTACAACAAAATTATCAAACTCACGTCTGGTTTTAACTGGCTAACACTAATTTGAACTGGCTACAATATCAATTATCAAACCAAGACTGGTTTTTGTATTGGAACTTAATATAGGGGCAAGTGGCTAAACCAAAAAGAGGTTGACTATGAATATAATATTAGCCAGACAATTTCATTAATTTTAACCGGCTAATAACACCATTATCGAATACATTACCGGTTTAGAATTGGAAGCTAATATAGAGGCAAGGTGGGGAAGGAAACATCTTTGGAAGCCACCAAAACCGATGGTGGGTTTGGGAATAATAAGTAGAAGGTACAAATGTGATGAACGCTTGCTAAACCAGGCTAGGGTTGCCAATTTCGACTCAAACCGGACTGGTGTGACTATTGACTTACGCTGGCAAATTATGTAAGCTAATGGATAAGTTAAACTCAATTAAAGTAATGGCCATCTATTTTTTTAGTTCTCCGATTATATAACTGGATATGTCATTTTATGATCCTGCAAAAAAATTTCCTCCATAACTAAAAAATGACATATCCAGTTATATAACCAACGTCCATTTCGCTAGTGTGATTTGGGTTGCCGGATTAAACCTTGAGAGTAGAGATTTAACAGATCTAGTTGAAAGGTCGTCCCAACTATCAGCAAAGGTATGTGAAGGAACGTACGGCAATGAAAATGACTATTATAAACGCATCAAGAATAAATAGCGAGAATAACGAGAAGGAACTATGACCGTAAAATAGTTGAACAGTGTATAAACATTCTCTCTCAGGCGCTCTTCCCGAGAGAGGTCTCGTAATTCCGGTTTTGGCCCCCACGGTTTGCATCTACCCGGTTTACTTCTTCTTTGGGTTATGGTTTCAAATCTTTCTCTCCTCTGACTTTCCACCAACCTGGTTTCTCACCCTTTTGCGGAAAGTTTTAAAACCACCATACCGCTTCTGAGATTTGTAAACCTTCTCCGCCACCGTTAATGGCCGCGAAGGCCGCTGCGGCTGCTTCCCCCATATCAGGGACCCCCTCTGTGCCTCCTCCCATACCTACAGGGGGACAGGCTGACTGCTGTGGATTTTGAAAAGGAAGCCGAGTCGACTGCTACTCCTCTGGCCTCTGTTCGTTGGTGCTCAACAACGTAATCTTTTCAACTACACCCCTCACTTTCGTTTCTTCTACTAGTCCCCATCGGCCACAAAACCTTCATAACCTCTAAGTCACACCGGAACTTCTGTTACATCTGCCCTCCACTACATATCCGCCAACTGCTATAATTTTCCTTCTGCAACTATGGCTAGGCGTTTCTCA
This sequence comes from Brassica napus, assembly GCF_020379485.1. Lineage (NCBI taxonomy): Eukaryota > Viridiplantae > Streptophyta > Magnoliopsida > Brassicales > Brassicaceae > Brassica > Brassica napus. The sequence goes on from NW_026015682.1 coordinate 24,706, forward strand.
GCTGAAGAAAAGGGTAAATCTATTGCGGGGAACCCTACAGGCCCTCCTAGAATTAGGATCCGTGCTCCTGACTTTGACCCTTCGGAGCTCATTAAGGAAAATTGCTTCACATTGGTGGGGCGGCCTACTAATGCTAGAGAACAGAGGATGAGCTCTGTCCTACCTTATCTCGCAAAGAAATGAAATGTTGACCCAGCTGTGGGTTATGACCTTGGCAGAGACTGTTTTCAATTCCGCCTTGAGAAGGAGGAAGAGATCCAGGAAGTGCTCCGCAACAGGCCTTATCAGTTTGGTCGTTGGATGATCATAGTTCAGAGATGGGAACCACTTATCTCCCCGAGCTTCCCATCACATATACCCTTCTGGATCACTATCAGGGGCTTACCACTTCACTATTGGCATGAGAGGTGGTACGCAACATTGGGCTTGAGCTAGGTGAGCTTGAGACGTATGTGGTTACTCGTTCCTCAGCTCGCATCCGACTCATTGTGGATGGATTATATACCACTTCCTATGGAACCCACTCTGGATTTTGATTCGGGTGAAGAAAGGACGATCACTCTTGAGTACGAGAGATTGGGAAATCATTGCTCATACTGCTTCAGATTGTCACATCTACAATCCCAGTGCCCCGAAAAACCTCGTGACGAGGCAAAGTCTCAAGACAGTTTCCTGTTCGGGTCTACTAAACGAACGGAAGCGGTAGTTGACTCTCGAGCCAATCCACGGGATACTGAAAGGATCTCTAAACCTCAAGAGCGATCTTTCCACCAAAGAGTCGACCGACATGGTAGACCTTTTGGAAATAGAGTTTCTACTGCTGGCTTGCGCCCCACGGGACCAAAAATAAGATAGCTCCTGCAGTACATCACTCCCCCAACAAACAACAGAGCGGGGACTACCGCAGCGACAGTCAGTCCAGGGAGAACAGACCTACCACTCGCCACCATACTCCAGACGTCGACCCAACAATCACAGAGAGAACAGAGACACAAACCATCGATCGCCGACACTACAATGGAGAGCTAAATCTCCTTTCTCAAATCAGGAAGTCATTCATCAGCAAACAATCGTGCTCCCCTCGACCATCTCTGGGGCGAAACATAAACATCACGGACTTCCAGACCCTTATTGCCACTCATGCTGAGGAAAATCTCAACAATGTGACGACGCGCCGATCTCCGAGACCTCAGGGTCGAGCAAGGCCTACCATCCCAGACCAGGAAGCTACATCTCAACAGCGACTGAACCATTCTCTCCTCGAGCGGGAGAAGAAGCCAACTTGGGAATGGATGTTCTTCCACAACCTCCTGGCCTACCAACCTTGGAATCGGTGATGGAGGAACTCAACGAATCGACCCTGCTATACATGAATGTAGACGACCCAGTGGAAAGAGCAGCACGTCAAAAACGAGTACTGCAAACTGAGATTGATGGTACAGTGGAGGAAACATCAGCAAGGATACTGAGAAACTCCACTGCTAATGTCTTACCTGCTGCTGACCTATCTCCCCCTCACACGACAGACTCAACAGACAGACTCACACCCAGGCATCACCGCTGGACACTGGAACGGCTAAAACGGCCCGTAGACGAGGCAGACCTGCGAGGACTAACATTTCACGCACTACGATCAGACTCAGTCCCAAGACTTATTCTGGAGTGGGATCCCGAAAGAGGAAATTGGCGCAGGTCCAAGCTTCCCCAGGGACCTCTAACCAGCCCACTTCAAGACGATGGAGGAACTCAAGGCAAGTCCCTTCCGCAGCAGTACCCCCGATACCTCCCCTCACACTCACCCGCCAACCACAAAGCAGTCGATGGATTTTCGGCTGTCAAAAACCGATCTTCCTTAGCTATGCTAGCTGGAATTGTCATGGGCTGGGGAACCCCATGACAGTCCAGCGGATCAAGGAGCTTAACCAGCAAGCTTCCCTTGATATAATCTTCCTCATAGAAACTAAAAACCCGGACGCATTTGTTTTGAAAGAACTAGAGTTTCTTGGAGTTGACCGAAAGCACTTAGTTCCCCCTGAGAGACCTAATAGTGGTGGCTTGCTCTCTACTGGAAGCAAGACATTGATCTTCAAATATTTTTCGTCAAAGAATGTAATCGATACTATCATCTCATATAAAGGAGAAACTTGTTTTGCTACTTTTGTTTATGGAGCCCCGGAAGCATCACACCGCTCTGCTATATGGGATCTGCTTATCTCCTTTGCAATACAAAGGACCACTCCCTTGGATTCTTACTGGAGATTTTAACGAGATCATTGACAATAGCGAAAAATCTGGCGGCCCGGAAAGAGCTGAAGGTTCCTTTGGGGCGTTTCGCAGCATGTTAACCAGCTGTGACCTATTTGATCTCAAGCACACTGGTATCCCCCTCTCATGGCGAGGAAGACGACGAACTCACCTTGTGTACTGCAGACTTGATAGAGCATTGGTGAACCCGGCTTGGTCTGATCATTTTCTGACAGGCAGATGTCACTATTTAGATTTCGACACGTCCGACCACAGACCGCTGATCATTGTATTTGACTCATCAAACCGAAGACAAAATCGCCTATTCAGATACGATCGCAGGCTGAAGGATAACGAGGAGGTGAAGAAACTTATTGCTGAAGTATGGAACGCAGAACCCACTCTGACTATGGATGCTAAATTATCACGTTGCCGCAGAACGATATCTGACTGGACTCGGATCCAGTCTTTCAACAGCAAAGAGACGATAAGCAATCTCAAACAAGATATTGAGACCGCCATGTCTGACCATAATGGGGATGATGTTCACATTGCCTCCCTCCCTCACGTTAAGCTACGCCTTGCATACAAGGAGGAAGAGGGTTTTGGCGCCAACGTAGTCGGATCATGTGGCTCTCTGCAGGTGACAAGAACTCAGGCTATTTCCATGCAATTGCCAAAGGGCGCAGAGCCCGCAACAGAATGTCAGTGCTGGAGGACGGCGATGGGAAAGCTTATTTTGAGGAAGATCAGATAGCGGGACAAATATCATCGTATTTCGACGATATCTTTACCTCAGACAGCTCAGGCGCCTCTCACGACGACTTTGTCAAATATTGTTGCTACAGCAATTACTCCTAGCTCGGCATTTCGGACGAGATGAACCATCGACTTGAGACCATACCGGAGGTGAACGAAATCAAAAAAGCTATGTTCCTAATACATCCGGATAAAGCGCCAGGGCCGGATGGTTTTTCTGCGAGTTTCTTTCACTCCAACTGGAGTACTATTGGTCCCTCCCTGGTCCTGGAGGTGCAAGCTTTCTTTCGCACGGGTAACATGCCAGTTGCGACAAACACCACATATATCAGGCTGATACCGAAGTCGACTAGTGCGAAAGTGGTGGCTGATTACAGGCCGATCGCGCTGTGTAACGTCTCTTACAAAGTCATCACGAAAATCCTATCTCTACGCCTCAAAACCGACGCTTCAGGACATCATCTCGGATACCCAATCACGTCCTTTCGTCCCGGGCCGGGCCATCTCGGATAACGTATTGATCACACACGAGATCCTTCACACTCTCAAGGCATCAGAGGCAGTGATCCATTGTTCTATGGCGGTGAAGACCTATATGAGTAAAGCATACGATTGTCTTGAATGGAAGGTCATCGAGACGGTCCTGCTTCGGTTCGGCTATGCGACTGGTCTAGTTCATCTCATCATGCAATGCATATCGTCGTAACATATTCCTTCTTGGTTAATGACTCTGTTCATGGGAGAGTTGTGCCATCTAGAGGCATAAGACAAGGCGACCCGCTTTCTTCGTACATTTTCATCCTATGTGGAGAAGTTCTTTCGGGAGGCTATGCAAACGAGCGCAACGCAGCGGGCATCTAGCTGGTCTTGGAGTGTCCACGTCTGCCCCTCGCCTAAACCACTTGCTGTTTGCAGACGACACTATGTTTTTCCTCAATACTAATGAGGAAAGTTGCTCGGCGCTAATGGACATTCTTCAGAAGTACAAATGACGTCCGCAGCTAATCAACGCTTCAAAATCCTCCATCTCCTCTCCTCTCCGCAAAGACCCCGCAGGCAATACGGCAACGTGTTAAATCACACCTCGGGATAGAGAAAGAGGGAGGAACGGGCAAATATTTGGGTCTCCCCGAACACTTTGGACGGCGAAAAAAGGACCTCTTTACTAGCATTGTTGATCGTATCAGGGTGAAAGCCGCTTCCTGGTCGTCAAGGCAGCTCTCAGGAGCGGGGAAACTCGTTATGCTGAAGTCTGTTCTTTCAGCGATTCCCTCACACAAAGCAATGACCTGTTTCCTTCTCCCGATCAGCCCCTGCATCCGCATTCAGTCTACTTTAACCAGATTATGGTGGGATTCTTCCCCGGAGAAGAAAAAGATGTGTATGGTAGCCTGGAGCAAACTCACGAAGCCAAAAGCGCTGGGAGGCCTCGGCATTCGCGACATTCAAGCCTTCAACACAGCTCTTCTTGCGAAACAAGCGTGGCGGATCGTCACTAAGCCTGATTGCCTACTGCTGGCGGGTCTTGAAGGAAAATATTGTGGCTCTGCTCAGTTCCTTCATGTTCAAGAGACAAAGACAATGTCACATGGGTGGAGGGGCATCCTCGCGGTAGGGACCTGTTGATCACCAAGCTGGGCAAGGCCATTGGCAACGGTGACGACACCAGGGTATGGAAAGATCCTTGATTGAGTACGGAACACCCGAGTATACCTATGGGACCTGTGACCGAAAGCGATCAAGATCTGTTTGTCTCTGACCTGATTTGTAGAGGAAGCGGGAACTGGAATATCCCGAGAATCATGAGCTCACTGCTCACTCCCATCGCTACTCCCTCAAATCCTACAGCTCCGTCCTAGCATTACAGGAGCACCAGACTCCTTTGCATGGCTCGCAACAAAATCAGGGAGCTACTCTGTGAAATCAGGGTACTATGTCGCTGCATCCCAGTGCAATGCCGAGATCAGAGAGGTAACAGAGGCCCAGAGAGTGGTGGAACAGACCTTATGCAAGGCAATCTGGACTGCCAAAGTCTCCCCTAAACTACAACTCTTCTTATGGAAGATTACACATGGAGCTCTCCCTTTAGGAGAAAACCTAGCAAAGAGGGGATTGCTCAATCACATCACCTGCCGACATTGTGGAGAATTGGAAACAGCCGAGCACCTCTTCCTCCATTGTAGCTTCTCAAGACATGTTTGGGCTCAGAACATATGGAAACAACTTTGATCCAACATATATGCCATCCTTTGCGTCAGCATTCTTAGCAACATCAACCCTCATCAATCTGCCCCCGCTAGGGGTCAAGGAAACCATCTTCCCTTGGTTCTGCTGGGTAATTTGGACAGCAAGAAACCAACGTATCTTTGAAAACAGAGTTTTCGAACCTAAGGAAATCTTCTCCAAGGCTATTAGTACAGCCAAGGAGTGGAACAATGCTCAGGCTTCCCTGTTATCGCCCCCAGTGCCTCGCAACCTTCAGATCTTCCATTGCATCGACCTCTCACCAGCTCTCCTCTCTCCTTTCACTGACTGCTTGGATAGCTCGACGTACAGAGCTGGCTGTGGCTGTGGCATCATGAGTTTGGAAGGTGATGTGCTGCTAAGGGTCAGGCGTCTCGAGTTGATGCATCGGGCCATGATGGCGGAAGCCCTCGCTTGTCGGCAAGCCCTCTCGTCCCTCGCTCTTCCAGCTGCTGAAGCTGGAATCTCCAAAATCTGCATTAAATCAGATTGCGAGGCGCTCATTCGCCATCCATCTCCTCGACTGCCACTCGGTTGAACTCTACGGAATCATCCGGGACATCGAGAACCTATCTTTACGTTTCTCTCTTGTATTTCTTTTAGCTTCATTTCTCGTTCTCTGAATTGTATGGCTGATTCTTTGGCCAAGTCTGTACTACGCTCTGCTTTCCCCAACTAGTCGGTTGAAAGATTTATAATATTTGGTGTTCAAAAAAAAAAAAAAGAACTATGACCGTGATTTACTAATCGTGTACATACAACTGCATAGAAAGTTAAAGCTCAAATTTAAGTGGCAAACTGAAGGTAGAACAACGATTGCATTATACAAATCCTATCAATTAGGTAATAAGATAGGAACACGAGTCTGTTTTACAAAAAGTGGAAAGATAGAATAGGGATAAAAGTTCGGGTATACAAACAACTAAACACAACACAAAAGCCAAAGTAGCAGAAGAAAGAACGTGAATTCAGAGGACCGTAACGTGCTCTCGTAAATCATAACGGCAAGCCTCTCAACCTCAGCATCAAGGACGCTGTCGTTATGCATTTGCATACGTCTCCACCCCGCAACCGCGCGAGCTTGGATTAGAAGAACTGCGGTGACGGCGGATTCCGACTGCTCGGGGATTCTGTGGCAGAATGTAGGGCCTGTCAACATCATTGCTTTCAGGTCTTCATCACTAAAGAGTAGGAAATCAAGACTAGAACAGAGGTGTTTTCATAATATGGAAGGAAAAGATGAAGATTTAAGAAGCTATAGTTTTTTTTTACTCCCTTATGACTGCGACTTCATCTTCATCATCGAGGGCGCTTAAAATTTTACTGATGCTTGAAGGTGTGTGATAAGGGGTAACCCTAATGCCCAAAGGTTCTTCACCTATAGCCAGAGACGGACCTATGTTAGTCAATGGGGTGTTAGGTGACACACCTTTTTTTTTCCAACTGATTTTGATTGATGAAATAGAGGAACATACAAGATTGAACAACTAAATCCGGCGGATACACTTTAACATCCCCAAAGCATATAGCCCACACAGGGGAAGCTCAAATCCAAACAACGGGTTCCATACAAAAACTACTACAAACACAAGATTAATCATAACTCTTGCATCCAGTCTCGAACACAAACCTTGAGGAGGAGTCTAGAGATAAGACTCTGAGTTTTGACGAGCCGGAAAACTTGCCTCGAACAGCACCAGGAAGAAACAGCGATGCAATGTCTTCACAATGACCCAAGACCAAGAAACCTGAAGCTAAAGTTCACGGAACCAAACCAGAACAAGCAAGCCAAACACCCTACACCAACAACAAAAGCAAACAGGCAAATGCCTGGAAATTAAGCTCCCTTCTCAACTGAACGTTCTTCGGAACTCTTCGGAGAATCAACAGCTTCACCCTCTTTATAAAGCTTCCATTACCGAAGCCACCGAGGACAAGAGAGGCACAAGACAATCCGGAAAGGACACTTATTCAAAGGCAGGAGAAGGACTCTAAACCCACAAAGATAGCATCAAAGCAAACCTGAGTCTTCTCAAAGGTGTAGACCTCTTGCTCTAACACACACCCCCCACAACAACCAAACACAATCGCACCATTGACATCCACCGCTTGCACCGTAGCTGAAATCAAAACAAGAAAGCCAAAATTAAACCACCATCCCTGAGCCGAAGACTGAACCGCAAGAGAGATCTTCACTGAAAACCTGACAAGCCGACTTCACCACGCCAGAACCCTCCACACTACCGCGCCTTGACTCCAGACGCAGAGCCACCGTTGATGTCGTTCAACTCCAAACGATGAAGGATAAACTACTGGACTAGAGCTCAGACAAGGCAGTAAGGGAGAGAAGTCGAAAGAGAAACAAGGAACAAACAACCTAACAGGAGAAAAAGGGCTCCGGGCCGTATGCCGGACCCAACCAGATCTACTTTGTCTCTCTTCTTTGTCTCTCAAAATAGAATTTTTTGTACGCCACCCAAACCAGAACAAACACACACTTTTATTTTAATATTTTTTTAAATTATATGCACATTCTGTAATATTGAATGATTGAACCAAATTTAATATAGTTCGACACACCTTTGATCTCTAACCCCTAACTCTCTTATTATTAATTCAGAAAATTCTACTACAAGCCAAATAACTAACCCACGTATTTTACAAGTATATTTAATTAATTAATACCTTAAAATTAAAAGCCCAAATAAATTTAGGTTAGAAAATTGTACCTTTTACTCTGTTAACGAAAACGTTTGTCATCTTCTTTAAGAAAATATCAAGCAAACCAGATTATCATCGCCATCAAAATAGGCAAGCTCCTTTTGATCTTTAAAAGACAATCAAATTTGCTTTTAGTGATCTAGTTATCTAATTATGTAATTTTAGTAGTAATATTTTCTACTTTATTTAGATGAAGTTTTGAATATTGTATAGGTTATAAGTTTTTCTTAGTACGTAACGTTTTGAATGTTGTATATTAATATAGTATACTTCTATTGACTTTTTAACAGTTGGTTTGTCGTTTCTTTTTTCAGTTGAAGATATGGAGAAATTTTTGATAAATTTGAAAATAAAAGCTCCATCATCACCTCCTCCATCACTCCTCCATCTTCCCTCTTCACCTCCTCCATCATCATCTCAGAGTGATTTAGATGATCTATATATCTACCATGGGATCCTTGTTGGGTCAAAATGGACACGGCGAAGTTAACATCCAAATATCCGTAAAAGTCAGCATGAACGTCTTTACGAAAAATATTCTTCGTAAATAAATCTTTACAAGGAACTTTGAGGAGAAATCTTCAAGCCATTCGTTCGGTCGCTACGTAGCGATCGATCCAGCGCGGATCAGGTCGCTACGTAGCGACCGAGCTGTCTCAAACGTCGATCAACGGGTACAACTCAAATCCGTGCATTCTCGTCTGTTCCTTGATACTAGCTCCTATGTACCGCCGCAACCATATCGTTTCTCACTCCCTTCTATTGGAGTTATCACTTAAACTTTACGATAAAAATTGCGGAAAGTTTAGTTTTATCGATAAACATCGTAATAAACGTTTCGAGTCGAAAGACGGCCAACATTGGTCTAAAACGTGATTAGAAACCCACTTACGATTTTTTAAGGAAAAGCCCATAGATACTATGGCGGTTTATGCTTAGTCCGCAAGAAAAGATAAATGTCAAATTTCCGCAGATAAATGTTAGTTTCCGCGGATAATCATGAAGATCGAGTAAAATGGAATATCTCCATTTCCGAGTTATGAACGCTTAAAGGTAGAAGAGGGAAGCTCAAACCAACCTTGGAGGGAGTATATAACGAGTCCGAGGTGAGAGGCACAAGAGGAGAACTTTTTGAGAGCAAACTTAGCACTTAGAGCAATTAGGCAACTTTCCGTTTTTGTTATTCCGAGCTGCAACTCAACTAGGTTATGCGGTCTTAGGTTATTAGAACTAGGGAACTCACCGACAGTTCTCGTAGCCGAGGCTCCTACCTTGTTGTAAACGCTCATACGCAAATTCGGAATAAGACTTCTTTATGCTCTCTTTTTACGATTTCTTATTTTTCTTGTCTTTATTTCGTGTTATGATTGCTTGGCGCGTGGTTTAGTAGATATCCGGGACCTCTGGGAAATTAGGGTTTTCCTAACTTTCCTAATTTAAACGGAAATCGACAGTGCGATTTTCGGTTCCCCACAGTTTGGCGCTAAAAGGAGGGGGGGTACGGATCAATCTAACTCTCAGCCACAAGACGCTCAACCAGACATGACAACTGATGACACGAATAACCTGTAGACTCCTCTCAACGGAGGAAGCAACACCAATCTCAACACTCCAGCGGCAGATGTCTCCGCGGCCAACGCACCAGCCAACACCAAAACGCTCGAGGAGTTTAAAAGATGTTCACAACCTATGAAAACAAGGTCGGAAGAACATGATTGACTCGTGAACACCTTGACTAAACAGGTCGAAACCTTGTTAACAAGGACTCGAGCAATCCATCCCCGCGGAACCACAAAGATTCGCGGGAAAAGACTCGACATCACAACTCCACTCGACAGGCCTGGAACGTCGCGGGAACGTCCTTCGGGTCAAAACCCCAGCGAAACATCCCCTGCTGAGAAAAGGAACTCTGAAAAAACCCTCTACCTCCCACAAGGGACACAAAGGTCGATGAAGTCGAGCCTGTCAACTTGGATCCCCGCGACGTTTTCGACGATACGGAAGAGGACCCTGACATACATCCAAGAAGAACAGAAGCCGTTCGGCTCGGGAAGACTCTCCATTCGATAAACCTATGACGTAAGAAGAGGAAAACCTATTCTGGGTCGAATAGGAGGAGTTACCCGAAAAAAACCAAGATTACTCGCAGCAAACGCCGGCAGGCTCGGAAAGCTGCTGGCGAAAAATCGACATACGCGACTTCGCGATTACATAACTAAAACCCGCAGCAGAAGTAGGGCAGTGAAATCCCAGATCCATCATGCTACCAGCGCTGCCCCAGAGATCGACAGATTACTTGAGGGAGCTCGAAAAACACCTTTAACTGCTCGCATCTCTGATACCAAGGTATCTGAGCCAGGAAAAATCAAAGTACCAATATACAATGGTACGACTGACCCTAAAGCGCATCTTCAGCCTTCCACATCACAATGGGAAGGGCCACACTGAAGGAGAGCGAAAAAGATGCCGGTTACTGCCGTCTGTTCGTCAAAATCTGGAAGGAGCGGCGCTCGAATGGTTCGCACGCCTTAAGCGAACTCCATCGGAAGTTTCCGCCAGCTCGCATCGGAATTTCTCAAACAGTACTCTATGTTCATAGATAGAGAAACATCCGATGTCGATCTCTTGAGTCTATCCCAAGAGAGGACAAACTCTCCGCGAATTTATAAGTTGATTCAAGCTGGTTATGTCAAGGGTTAGCGGAATAAGCGACAAGGTGGCCATAGACGCACTTAGAAAAACGCTTTGGTACAATTCGAAATTCAGAAATGGAAAATGATAACCTCGACAACCACGAACGATCCAAGACTCCCTTCACAAGGCAACGGACTACATCATAATCGAGGAAGAAACCAAAGTTTTGTCGCAAAAACATAAGCCGACAAAGACGTCCTCGAAAGATGCAGACCAAAAGACTAAAAAGAAAAACTCTCGTAACGACAAGTACGTCCATCACGAGGGGAAGAACTCCAAGGGGCACATAACTACGCAGTCAGTCCGGAACAGACAGAACCTTGGGCAATACATGGACTCGTAATCCAGGATACGACGAAATCACCTTCTGCGAGTTCCACCAGACTCGAGGAAACTCGACGTTTAACTGCAAAGTCTTAGGAGCGAGACTGGCCACAAAGCTACTAGCTGGAAAGCTCTCCGAAGTAACCAGTGTTAAAGATCTCATCCTTTGAGACCGACCATCCTCCAAAACCGACAAAAGTCCACCCGCAGAAAATTCTCCTCGGAGAAATCAAGCAGGAGATAAACGGAAGGAGATCGGACGACAAAGGAAACGATAACAATCGTCGCAGAGTGAACATGATCATCGGAGGATCACAGTACTGCAACGACACGGTCTCGACCATCAAGGCCTACCAGGGGAAGGCCGTCAAGTGCAAATTGGCCTACATGGTCTCCTCCCCGAGATGGTCAAAGCAACTCGATAACTTTCACGGAAGAGGAAGCCGGCGGAATCGATCAGCCTCACTGTGATCCACTCATCATGACGAGATTTGGAAGTCGCAAGAGTCCTCATTGACACAGGGAGCACGGTTAATGTTGTCTTCCGTGACACTCTCAAGAGGATGAACATCGAACTCGGGGAAATTGCCCCGATACCACAATCATTGACGGGTTTTTTCAGGCGAAACGTCAATGACTCTCGGATCAATCCGGCCACCAGTCATGGCCAAGGAATCACCAAGATCATCGACTTCACGGTGGTCGATCATCCTGCCATCTATAATATGTTCATGGGAACCCCATCGCTGAACGCCATGAAATCCGTTCCATCTACATATAACCTGGGCATCAAATTCCCGACCCAGAGCGGGTTGCTGCCATCTGGGGTTGTCAGAACAGTCGCGACTTTGTTTTCTCGCAGAGCATAAGTTAAGACAAATCACAACCACCGCGATGGTAAGTCATAAACGCACGAAGTTAACACTCAGCCCTCGGCCGAAAACACTTCAAAGAAAGACGACTCGACATTGTCTGCTGGAGCAAACGCCTCAGATATCGGAACTCAGCATGATTCCGAAGTCAACGCTGTCACTCAACCGGAAAAGAAAAACCCGGACAAAGACATCGATCCTGTCGCAGTCACCACGATTAAGGCGGTCAACACAGCACCAACCACCGAGTAGAAACACACTCCTGGCACAATATAGAACTACGAGATGGCTTGATCCTCGAAAAGGTGTACGTAGGCAGCTCGTCGAAAGACGAGTTCAACTATCTCCCTCTCTAAAAGGGGGTGGGGGTGGGGGTGGGTACGTATACACTTATACTCCCACGTTTTAAAACATGCATTATTGTACTCGAGCTTTTTAAAATTTTTACTACAATACGCATTTTATGAACTCTTACGCTTCGGCTACGCAAAAATCTCTACAAACATTAATTATTTACAACGGCCCGTATCTGGTCCAAATCGCAAAACATTCGCAAAACTTTCAGAACTTAAAACGAATGTATAGTCTTCGAAATAAAAACGAGACGTCGCCAAAGTTAGAATCAGAACTATACGAACAACTGTCCAAACGCGACAATAAAATTTCAACAAATATTTACATCATGCTCGTCGATTGGCCCCTACGAACACATCAGCCGTCTTAAAGAAACGCACCCTGATCATTCTGATCCTCAAACATCAGACACAAGGATAAAAGCGCGCTATATAAAAAATCCGAAATTTTGGTCAAGCACTTCAAATTGGCTTAAAAATTGTCTCTGGAGAGATGCTTGATTCACACCATACAAGTCGTATAAGCCGAGACCTATCGCGCAGACTTTAAATCGGTATGAATCAGGTTGAAATCGCAACAGGAAAATTGATAGCCGGCTAGTCACCGCATAAACCTTAAACCGAAAGTAAACCTAGGTCTTGTCCTAAACCCAGCACACTGGGTCTCTAACATCTCAAGACATGATATCTAAAAAATGATACGAGATCTTAAAAAATGTCTCTGCTCTGCGTCCATATCTTAACGTTCATGAAACTTCGTAAAAATAAATAAATAAATTTTACGAAAATTCACATCTCGAGCAAACCAACAGATTGAACGTCTCACTAGAACTAAATATGAGACGACAACTCATATTTATTTCAGACATATTCAGAACAAAGTAGTTCGATAAATATTCATCATATATATAAAACCGCAAGCGGCAGGGATTCGAAGCCACCAACGGCCAGTCCCGATAATAACAAGCGGCCAAACAGGCCCACACAAAGTCTCAACATAAAGGCCACACTCGGACAGATATAGATAATAAAAGCCACACTCGGCCATAAACACAAGATAGGGGAAAACCTCTTCCCGTCAAATGCTAACTTCTACTTCGATTCTCACACGATCAAAGTTAAAACCCCCGACATGGAAGCTCCGAATGCATCCGCGGGACAATCCACTTCCTCATCATAACCAGCACCCTCGGTCGCGACCCTCCTCTGTATCGAGAGAATCCGGAATTGTCCCAGAATCCTGAATCCTCCCCTCGATCGGGAAATAAGCGCCTCAGCATGGGCATGATCAGTCATGCCACCTTTCATGAGTTCCAACTCATCCTTGAAAACAAAGTCGTCCGCCTGCGTCTTCCAGAGGGTACCTACCAACCGAACCACGACACTCGCGAAAATCGCCCACCAAGGAATAAGCCTCCTTAGGGTTTCCATACTTGGTCTTGAACTGAGAAGCACAGTATCTCATCACCTCGACAACCTCTCTCCTACCTCTCCTTTCCGCTCGACGGCCGGCCTTCATGATCCTTGGCAGGCTTCAAATCTCGCTCTAAAATTTCGTTTTGCATACGCGCAAGGTCCTTTTCCTCCCGCTTTCTCTGCCTTGAAGCGGTAAACCATGGCCTCCCTGTGGCTCGTTTCAAGGGCTGAGCCAAGCATGTTCAGGCCCTGCAAAATGACAAACGTAAAGAAAAGATAAGCGCATGATTCTATCATCCGCAAAGTTCCTAAAAAAGAAAGAGACTAACCCGTTGATTATGCGTGATCCTTCCGCGACTACCTTGGACCTTCCCAATTTTTCCTGGACGAAGGAGGATCGAAACTCAGGGTAAGCGCGGCAAAGAACTCGTCAAAATCCGGAATAGGTACCTCGCTCGAACCACTACTGTCACCATAAGCAAGGTCTGGATCCCATCCTGGAAGAATAGAGTCATCTACAGAAAAATCTATATCACCGAGATCAATGCCTTTACCCTTGGAGGACCTCACGTTCGTCTCCTCCGTGGGAACGTCGCGAGAAGCATGATCATTGGACTCAGAATCACTATCGCTTCTACACCATTCCAAGATCGGGATGCACAAGTCTCAACGCCTTGCGGAACTCTCCTCGGCGTTAATAAGGTCCAGAAAAAACGGACCATTCCTAAGGAGATCTCTCATTTCGATCACGTCTTCGGGGAATGGGAAAAGCGGGTTGATGAAGGGACTGTCATTCGCTTGCTCCGAAACAATGGGATGCAATTCTCTCGACGGATGCAGCGTTTATACGGAAAAAGAAGAAGAACTTTGTCCACGGTTAGAGTTGGAAATAAGCCCCCTTAATCACCTCAATATATTTTCGAGGGACCAACCGTAGAGGTGCGGTTTCGAAACAAGGTGCAGCCTAAAAATCGCTTCAAAGTGGTCAGTGGTAAGGGAGAGACCATGCTCATAGCTTAGGATCACGACGCCAATGAGATGCTGAAAACTGGTGGGATTCAGCTGGCTAATCGATACCTCAAAAACGGTCCAACACACGGACTATGATTTCAGGGATCGGAAACCACAGACGACAGCGCACCAAGAATGACTCGTAGCAGGTAAAATAACCCCCGGGGATTATCAGCACTTTCCCCTCGACAAGGAATCTCTAAAACTCTACTGCGTCTGAAATCCGGCAGAACGCCCAAACGGCCTTAAGGAATTCGCCTTTTTCGACCAAACGCTGGCTCATGACAGGAATGACTTCTCGCTGGGGAGAGTATCGAACCATATCTCGCTATCCAGTGCGCCTCACCATCGGCAGGATCTATCGAGTGAGGCAAGGACTCGGCCTTCGGGACAAGAATATCGTCATCGTGAACACCCTCGGATGATGAACCACGGGAGGTACCTCTTTTCAAAGTCTATTTTCTGCTAAACATCTTTTAAACTTAAAGAAGAAAGAAAGAGAGGGAAATAATTCTTTCTCAATAAACTTCTTATGAAAATAAGTGAGTGAAATTATGAGGAAAATTACCTCCCTTCTTATAGGCATTAAAAGTTACTATTTGTCTACAGATTCTTGGATATAAACTTCGTCCAAATACGCCTATCTTGCCTAAATCGCCAAAACCACGCGCTAGAATCTCATCGCAATCCACGATTCTAACGGCTGGGGGCTACCTGTTGGGGTCAAAACGAACACGACGAAGTTAACATCCAAATATCAGTAAATTCAGCATGAACGTCTTTATGAAAAGTATTCTTCGTAAAAAATATTTACAAGGAACTTTGAGGAGAAACCTTGCACTAATCTCAGTTGATCCATCGAAACTAAACTCCCATAGTCCAAGAACACATTCATAAAACATTGGAAATCATCCAAACAAGGTTCGCCACGTAACGACCCGGTCCAAAACGAGCCAGTCGCTACGTGGCGACCGACCAAGCTAATCGGTCGGTCGCTACGTAGCGACCGACCAAGCCCCTCGTTTTGTTGCTACGTAGCGACCGACCCGCGACCGTACCAAGCCATTCGGTCGGTATAGAGAACCAAATGTATAAAATATCGACAAAAATTCAATTCGGAATTCAATGCCCCCCTCACAACCCCCCACCTACACACCAATCGATCGCCATCAAGTTAAATCAACAAAAGACAAAAACCCGAAAGTTTACCTAACGATAACCTTATACCACCTCCCCCTGGTCTAAACCACTCCCCTCCACTCTTGATCCCTTTCTTCTCATAAAATTCATTTCATCTTTATCCCTTCCAGAAAGAAATATTCACCGCTGATAATGTAAGTTTCTCCGCGGAATATATCCTGGAATCTCTATTTTTTAGAAATCCCCTCTCTCCCCCATCTACCTCCTCTTAAGGAGTCCTTCCCTAGCTCCCCCCACATCTACTTTTTCAGACCCTCCACTTAGAGATAGCCCCTTCTGTTACAGTAAACCCTTCCCTTAACTAGGTCTATGCAGTTATTATTAAGCTCGCCGATATTCCACTAGCTACTCAGTACCTTATTTATTTCTA
>NW_026015683.1:0-5000 GCF_020379485.1 Brassica napus
TGTTCCCACACAGACAGCCCACGTGGCCAAAATCACCCGAACAGTCCACGTAAAGTCAGCGTGCGCGGTCCAAGGACCAACCGGGCTGATATGTTTACTGATTGACACCCACGGACGTCAATGTGTGTGCTTAGGACACACACGACACACAACGGACGCGATGGACGTCTTGTGTGTCTGACGGACCCCCCCGACTCCTGTGTGTGCTGACACACCCGGCACGGACTCCGTGTGTAACTAACATACAACCCAACGTGGGGCCAAAATCACCAGAAACAGTTCCACGGGAAGGGCCTGCTGCTGAGTCGCAAGGACCAGCGTGCTGATATGTGTACTGATGGAAACAGACCCCAGAACGTCCTGTGATCTTGCTGACTGACACAGCACAAGACACACACTGCCAGCCACAAAGAACTCATTTTGTGTGCGGCGGACGCCCACAGACGTCATGTGTTACTGACACACAGCCCACGTGTGCCAAAATGGCATCCGAACAGGTTCACGGAAGGGCCACAGCGTGCGTAGTCCAAGGACCAATTGCTGATAATGTGGTACTGATGGACAGCCACAGACGTCTTGTGTGTGCTGACGGACAAACGGACAGCCTGGACATCCTGTGTGTGCTGACGGACCCCACGGACGTCCTGTGTGTGTGACGGACACCCACAGATGTCCTGTGTGTGCTGACGGACACCACAGATATGTCCTGTGCGTACTGAACGACAGCCCACAGGGGCGAAACACCCGACCAGTCCACAGGAAGGGCCAGCGTGCTGAGTCCAAGGACCAGCGTGCTGATATGTATATTGATGGCAGCCACACAGACGTCCTATGTGTGCTGACGGACACGAACGGACACACACGGACATACATGGACACACAGGGTGATGTCCCTGGTGTGCTAGCGGACATCCACGATGTCCTGTGTCTGCTGACGGACACCCACAGACAGACACGGACACACACGGGCAGCCAAGACGTCATGTGTGTGTTGACGGACACCCACGGACGTCCATGTGTGCTGATGGATATCAACGGACGTCCTATGTGTACTGAACAGACAGCCCACGAGGGCCAAAATCACCCGAACAGTCCACGTGAAGGGCCAGCGTGCTGAGTCCACGGACCACGTGCTGATATGTGTATGATGGACAGCCACGGACGTCCTGTGTGTGCTGACAGACACACATGGACACATACAGACAGCTACGGACGTTACTGTATGTGCTGACGGACACCCACGGTCCTGTGTGTGCTGAACGATACCCACGGACGTCCTGTGTGTACTGAACAGACAGCCCATGTGGGCTTAAATCACCCGAACAGTCCACGGGAAGGGCCAGCGCGCTGAGTCCAAGGACCAGCGTGGTGATATGTGTACTGATGGACAGCCAAAACGATCTATGTGTGCTGACGGACACGCACGGACACACAACGAACATACACGGACACACCGGGACAGCCACGGATGTTCTGTGTGTGTGCTGGCTGGGAAACCCACGGACGTCATGTGTGTGTTGACGGACACCCACGGACACACACGGACACACACGGGCAGCCACAGACGTCTTGTGTGTGCTGATGGACACCCACAGACGTCCTGGTGTGTGCTGACGGACACCCACGGACGTCTTGTGTGTACTGAACAGACAGCACACGTGGGCCAAAATCACCCGAACAGTCCACGGGAAGGGCCAGCATGCTGAGTCCACGGACCAGCGTGCTGATATGTGTACTGATGGACAGCCACGGACAACCTGTGTGTGCTGACGGACACAGATGGACACACACAGACAGCTACGGACGTACTGTGTGTGCGGACGGACACCCACGGACGTCCGTGTGTGCTGAAAGATACCACGGACTGTCATGGTGTACTGAACAGACAGCCCACGTGGGCCAAATCACCCGAACAGTCCACGAGAAAGGTCAGCGTGGAGTCCAAGGACCAACTGAGATGTGTACTGATGGACACCACAAGACGTCCTGTGTTTGCTGAAGACACACACGGACACACACGGACAGCTAGTGGACGTCCTGTGTGTACTGACGGACACCCATGGACGTTCTTGTTGGCTAACGGACACCCACGTCCTGTGTGTGCTGACAGACACCCACAGACGTCCTGTGTGGTACTAAACAGACAGCCCACGTGGGCCAAAATCACCAGAACAGTCCACGGAAGGGCCTGCGTGCTGAGTCCAAGGACCAGCGTGCTGATATGTGTACTTATGGATAGCCACAGACGTCATGTGATTTGACGGACACACCAGACACACACGGACAGCCACTACGTCACGTGTGTGGTGGCTGGCGACCCCACAGACGTCCTTGTGTACTGAACACTCAGCCCACGTGGGCCAGAATCATCCGAACAGTTCACGGGAGGTCAGCGTTCTGAGTCCAAGGACCAACGTGCTATATGTGTACTGATGGACAGCCACAGACGTCTTGTGTGTGCTGATGGACAAACACGGACAGCCATGGACATCCTGTGTATGCTGACGGACACCCACGGATGTCCTGTGTGTGCTGACGGACACTCACAGACATCCTGTGTTTACTGAACAGACAGCCCACGTGGCCAAAATCACCGAATAGTCCACGGTAAGGGCCAGCGTGCTGAGTCCAAGGACCAGCGTGCTGATATGTATACTGATGGACAGCCACAGACGTCCTATGTGTGCTGACGGACACGCACGGACACACACGGACATACACGGACACACACGGACACCCACACGGATGTCCTATGTGTGCTGACGGCACCCACGGATGTCCTGTGTGTGCTGAAAGATACCCACGGACGTCCTGTGTGTACTGAACAGACAGCCCACGTGGGCCAAAATCACCCGAACTGTCCACGATAAGGGCCAGCGTGCTGAGTCCAAGGACCAGCGTGCTGATATTTGTACTGATGGACAGCCACAGACGTCCTGTGTGTGCTGATGAACACACACGGACAACCACGAACACACACAGACAGCCACAGACGTCCTGTGTGTGCTGACCGTCAGCCACGGACATCAGTGTGTGCTGACGACACACACGGACACACAAAGACAGCCACGGACGTCCTGTGTGTACTGAACAGACAGCCCACGTGGGCCAAAATCACCCACCAGTCCACGGGAAAGGCCAGCGTTCTGAGTCCAAGAACGAGCGTCCTGATATGTGTACTGATGGACAGCAACAGGCGTTCTATGTATGCTGACGGACACAAACGGACAGCACAGACGTCCTGTGTGTACTGACGGACACACACGGACGTCCTGTGTGTACTGAACAGATAGCCCACGTGGGCCAAAATCATCTACGGACAGCCAAATCACTCGAGAAGCCAAAAATTCAAAAATTAATATTTTTTGAAGAAGTTTTTGGGAAAGGACATCAAAAATATCAACAAAGAGTTAGGATGTCAAGTGTCGATCAAAAGTTGCTGTACACATCCGTTTCGACCACGAAACCCCGAACTTTGTAGCATGCAAAAGACATGTTTAGAAAGAAATCATGAAAATTTACCAAAAAAATAGGATTTAACCATTCTTATGAAGGATGCAAAAAATCAGATTCAAATTCGGAGTATTTTTTTTCCATTAAAAATACTCCCGGAACACAACCAATGTCTACTCGTGACAGACTGAAAAAATGTTTTGTCTATATAAGGGGTAGGCACTCGTCTGAGCCTACCCTCAGTACCGAAGTTGGTATGTAGGTGGACTGCTCGGTCCAACACTATCGATGGTTGGATGAGGTCGATGGCCTGATTGTCTACGGCGAATTTTCTGTTAACTTTTCCGGTGAATTTTCCGGCGGACCGTTTTTGCCCTTAACTTCAAATTTTCGCGCTTGTGTGGTCTTGGCCTGGTTTCATCCCGTCTTCCAGTTGCTCTTTTGATTACATCTCAAGAGTGGTTGGAAAGATTGATGTTAGCGGGGCTGAAACATTCGGCGTATGAGTGGTGATTGGATAGCTAGTGTTTGTAGGCTCTGTGCTCGAGAACCCAACTATAGACCAACTATCCTCCTCAGTTTCTTCACTAGCATAGTTTTATGCTTGTTGAACTGATCTGGGGCCTGTGTTACGTACCTATCTGGAAGGAATTAGTAAGCTTTGATTAAAATGTTGTTTGCGGCATCTCCTTCAGTGGGGAAGTCGTGAACACATAAGCAGGCACTTGTGATTCTTGCATCTTTGCATAATTTATGCATTGTTCACAAAGGTGAATAAGCTGTTTGCTGAGATCTTGTTGCAGAAATATTATGGCGGCGACTCGAAGAAATTATGTCCCGCTAAGCACATTTTTCTCCGGACAAAAGATGACGGTCAAGTATGCGTCTGTTCCCACTTTCCATGTGTTTGCGGGAATATGACGTGGTCTTGGCCCTGATTTATGAATGCTACGTGGACTTTTGATGGTAGGATAGTGGCCCCTACCATGGTGGTAACAGGTGACGTAGAATTAGGGTTCGATTCGGAGAGGGAGCCTGAGAAACGGCTACCACATCCAAGAAGGCAGTAGGCGCGCAAATTACCCAATCCTGACACGGGGAGGTAGTGACAATAAATAAACAATACCTGGCTCTTTGAATCTGGTAATTGGAATGAGTACAATCTAAATCCCTTAACGAGGATCCATTGGAGGGCAAGTCTGGTGCCAGCAGCAGCGGTAATCCAGCTCCAATAGCGTATGTTTAAGTTGTTGCAGTTAAAAAGCTCGTAGTTGAACCTTGGGATGGGTCCCTGGGTCCGCCTTTGGGGAGCACCGCTCGCCTTGTCTCTTCTGTCGGCGATATGCTCCTGGCCTTAACTGGCCATGTCGTGCCTTCGGCGCTGTTACTTTGAAGAAATTAGAGTGCTCAAAGCAAGCACGCTTGTATACATTTGCATGGGTAACATCATAGGATTTTCGATCCTATTGTGTTGGCCCTCGGGATCAGAGTAATGATTAACAGTGACAGTCGGTGTAGAAACCCGGTGGTGGGTCAAGTTGCGGGCG
>NW_026015683.1:10000-25000 GCF_020379485.1 Brassica napus
GCGCAAGGAAGCTGATTTGCTGGATCCCTCACGGGTGAACAAGTCATTAGCAACTCATTAGCGGTTACGATTTCATATCGTTAATTATCCTGCTATTATTATCCGCTGCGTATTTCAGATATTGCTTATTAGGTGAACCTCTCGCTTTAGATTTTTCGGGTGGGATAGGGAGGGGTTGTATTTGTTATTTGGGGATCATAATTCACTGAGTAACATTTGGTTACTCATCCAACTCTGTTTTCCTTTTTCAGGTAGCTTAGGTAAGGATGATCGGATAGCTGGGTGCTGGACGTTAGGACCGCGGTGTAGATTTTCATGCCTTTTGTAAACGGTATTATGGATTTGTTTTTAGTTGACTCGTTTTGGCATTAGGCCGGGACCGGTCTCGAATTGTATCAATGTATGGATATTTCTCAAATCAAAAAAGTAATTGTTTTATATGTGCTTCATGAGTACTCTGATATTTGACTAGTCCGGTCTAACACAACGTTAGGTCGTAGTACGGGTTTAAAAGCCTTAGGCCTCGATCTAACAGAAAACACTAACTGTAGGTACGGGTTGCAAAGCCGTGTGCCTTGACGCAGCGGGACGAGTTAGTGGAATAACTGGTCTAGGTCGTGGAGAAAATTTTGTGACTCTTACCGGATCGTTCCTAACCCGTCACGTAGTGCTTCTGGACCATGGTGTTGGGTTGGACGGACAGTCATGTTCTTGTTGATTGTTGGCTGGCCGGTTGGCCTTTCATCTCCAACCCTGGGTGTTGAACGGTCGATCAGTCATGTTCTTGTTTGATTGTTGGCCGGTTGATCGACCATATGTCTAGGACGGTTCGGGGGTGTTACAGAGGTGGTATCAGCGCATGGTTTAGTCCATTCTTTCGGAACTCATGATTTAATTGGTTTTTGAATATTTTATCAAGTCAAAAAGAGTCACAAAAGGCATTAGGGAATCCGGTCACGTCTAGCGATAGTATTTATTCTTTTAGGAATTAAGATTGAGATAGTGGAATCTTGAATCTCTAGGTTGCTAGAATCTCTAGTACTTTATGTATCCAAAACAAGTTTCTTACATCGCGGTTCATGTTGATTTATTAGAATGACAAAAAAATTGTCATATTCCCAAACATGAAAACTAGGATCACCTGATTTGTAAGTGGCATTGCTTCTTTATCCTAACTCCTATGAGATTTATTCAAATTCCTAGTGAAAATCCATGACTTTATGTATCCAAATCAAGCATCTTACATCGCGGTTCATCTTAGTTTTATTAGAATTACGAAAAAGTTGTCATATTCCCAAACATAAAAACAGGGATCACCTGATTTGAAAGTGGGATAGCTTCGTCATCTTAAATTCTATGTTATTTATTCAACTTCCTAGTGATTCTCCACTACATTATTTGTCCAAATACAGCTTCTTACATCGCAGTTGATCATAGCTTAATTAGAATAACGAAGAATTCGTCATATTCCCAAAAAAGAAAACTGGAACACCTGATTTGAAAGTGGGATAGTTTCTTCATCCTAACTCCTATGAGATTTATTCAACTTCCTAGTGAAAATCCATGACTTTATGTATCCAAATCAAGCATCTTACATCGCGGTTAATCTTGGTTTGATTAGAATGACGAAGAAGTTGTCATATTCCCAAACATAAAAACTGGGATCACCTGATTTGAAATTAGGATAGCTTCTTCATCCTAAATTCTATGTTATTTATTCAACTCCCTGGTCATTGTCCACTACTTTGTGTATCCAAATGAAGCTTCTTATATCGTGGTTGATCCTGGTTTGATAAGAATGACGAAGAAAGTTACATATTCCCAAACAGAAAAACTAGGATCACCTGATTTGAAAGTGGGATAACTTCTTCATCCTAACTCCTATGAGATTTATTTAACTTCCTAGTGATTCCCCACAAATTTATGTATCCAAATCAAGCTTCTTATATCGAAGTTGATCATAGTTTGATTAGAATGACGAACAATTTGTCATATTCCCAAACAGGAAAACTGGGAACAGCTGATTTGAAAGTGGGATAGCTTCTTCATCCTAACTCCTATGAGATTTATTCAACTTCCTCCTGATTCTCCACGACTTTATATATGCAAATCAAGCTTCTTTCATCGCGAAACAAGGATCCCTGATTTGAAAGTGGGATATCTTCTTCATCCTAACACCAATGAGATTTATTCAACTTCATGGTGAGAATCTACTACTTTTGTATCCAAATCAAGCTTCTTAAATCGTGGTTCATCTTGGTTTATTAGAATGACGAAAAAGTTTTCATATTCCCAAACATAAAAACTAGGATCATCTGATTTGAAAGTGGGATGGCTTCTTCATCCTAACTCCTACGAGATTTATTCAACTTCGTGGTGAAAATCCACGAATTTATGTATGCAAATCAAGCTTCTTACATCGCAGTTCATCTTGGTTTAGTCGAATGACGAAATAGTTGTCAGATTCCCAAACTTGAAAACTAGTATCACTTGATTTGAAAGTGGGATAGCTTCTTCATCTTAACTACTATGAGATTTATTCAACCTCCTTGTAATTTTCCACAACTTTACGTATCCAAATCAAGCTTCTTATATTGTGATTCATCCTGGTTTGATTAGAATGATGAAGAAGTTATCATATTACCAAACTGGAAAACTTGGATCCCCTAATTTGAAAATGGGATAGCTTCTTCATCCTGACTCCTATGAGATTTATTCAACTTCCTAGTGTTTCTCCACTATATTATGTATCAAAATGAACCTTCTTACATCACGGTTCATCTTGGTTTTGATTAGAATTACGAAGAAGGTGTCATATTCCCAAACAGGAAAACTGAGATCACATGATTTGAAAGTGGGATAGCTTATTTATCCTAACTCCTATAAGATATATTCAACCTCCTGGTGATTCTAAACTACTTTTTATATGAATTCAAGCTTTTTGCATTGCGATCCATATTGGTTTGATTAGAATTACGAAGAAGTTGTCATATTCCCAAACGAGAAAACTGGGATCACCTGATTTGAAAGTGTGAAAGCTTCTTCATCCAAACTCCTATGAGATTTATTCCATTTCCTGGTGATTCTACACTACTTTATGTATCCAAATCAAGATTCTTACATCGTGATTCATCTTGGTTTGATTAGAATGACGAAGAAGTTGTTATATTCCCAAACATGAAATTTGGGATCACCTGATTTGAAAGTGGGATAGCTTCTTCATATTATCTCCTATGAGATTTATTCAACATCCTAGTGGTTCTCCACGAGTTTATGTATCAAAATACAGATTCTTACATCGCGATTCATCCTACTTCGATTAGAATGACAAAGATGTTGTCATATTCCCAAACAGGAAAAGTGGGGTCACCTGATTGGAAATTGAGATAGTTTTTTCCTCCTAACACATGTGAGATTTATTCAACTTCATGGTGAAAATCCACTACTTTATGTATCCAAATCAAGCTTCTCACATCGCGGTTCATCTTGGTTTATTAGAATGACAAAAAAATTGTCATATTCCCAAACATGAAAACTAGGATCACCTTATTTGTAAGTGGCATTGCTTCTTTATCCTAACTCCTATGAGATTTATTCAAATTCCTAGTGAAAATCCATGACTTTATGTATCCAAATCAAGCATCTTACATCGCGGTTCATCTTGGTTTTATTAGAATTACGAAAAAGTTGTCATATTCCCAAACATAAAAACTGGGATCACCTGATTTGAAAGTGGGATAGCTTCGTCATCTTAACTCCTATGAGATTTATTCAACTTCCTAGTGATTCTCCACTACATTATGTGTCCAAATACAGCTTCTTACATCGCAGTTGATCATAGTTTGATTAGAATAACGAAGAATTCGTCATATTCCCAAAAAGGAAACTGGAACACCTGATTTGAAAGTGGGATAGCTTCTTCATCCTAACTCCTATGAGATTTATTCAACTTCCTACTGAAAATCCATGACTTTATGTATCCAAATCAAGCATCTTACATCGCGGTTAATCTTGGTTTGATTAGAATGACGAAGAAGTTGTCATATTCCCAAACATAAAAACTGGGATCACCTGATTTGAAATTAGGATAGCTTCTTCATCCTAAATTCTATGTTATTTATTCAACTCCCTGGTCATTGTCCACTACTTTGTGAATCCAAATGAAGTTTTTTATATCGTGGTTGATCCTGGTTTGATAAGAATGACGAAGAAAGTTACATATTCCCAAACAGAAAAACTAGGATCACCTGATTTGAAAGTGGGATAACTTCTTCATCCTAACTCCTATGAGATTTATTTAACTTCTAGTGATTCCCCACAAATTTATGTATCCAAATCAAGCTTCTTATATCGAAGTTGATCATAGTGTGATTAGAATGACGAACAATTTGTCATATTCCCAAACAGGAAAAACTGGGAACAGCTGATTTGAAAGTGGGATAGCTTCTTCATCCTAACTCCTATGAGATTTATTCAACTTCCTCCTGATTCTCCACGACTTTATATATGCAAATCAAGCTTCTTTCATCGCGGTTCATCTTAGTTTGATTACAGTGACGAAAAAGTTGTCATATTCCAAAACATGAAAACTGAGATCACCAGATTTGAAAGTAGGATAGCTTCTTCATCATAACTCCTACGAAATTTACTAAACTTCCTAGTGATTTTCCACGACTTTATGTATCCAAATCAATCTTCTTAGATCGCGATTCATCTTGGTTTGATTAGAATGACGAAAAAGTTCATATTCCCAAACAGCGAAACAAGGATCCCCTGATTTGAAAGTGGGATATCTTCTTCATCCTAACACCAATGAGATTTATTCAACTTCATGGTGAGAATCTACTACTTTTTGTATCCAAATCAAGCTTCTTAAATCGTGGTTCATCTTGGTTTATTAGAATGACGAAAAAGTTTTCATATTCCCAAACATAAAAACTAGGATCATCTGATTTGAAAGTGGGATTGCTTCTTCATCCTAACTCCTACGAGATTTATTCAACTTCGTGGTGAAAATCCACGAATTTATGTATGCAAATCAAGCTTCTTACATCGCAGTTCATCTTGGTTTAGTCGAATGACGAAATAGTTGTCAGATTCCCAAACTTGAAAACTAGTATCACTTGATTTGAAAGTTGGATAGCTTCTTCATCTTAACTACTATGAGATTTATTCAACCTCCTTGTAGTTTTCCACAACTTTATGTATCCAAATCAAGCTTCTTATATTGTGATTCATCCTGGTTTGATTAGAATGATGAAGAAGTTATCATATTACCAAACTGGAAAACTTGGATCCCCTAATTTGAAAGTGGGATAGCTTCTTCATCCTGACTCCTATGAGATTTATTCAACTTCCTAGTGTTTCTCCACTATATTATCTATCAAAATGAACCTTCTTACATCACGGTTCATCTTGGTTTGATTAGAATTACGAAGAACGTGTCATATTCCCAAACAGGAAAACTGAGATCACATGATTTGAAAGTGGGATAGCTTATTTATCCTAACTCCTATAAGATATATTCAACCTCCTGGTGATTCTAAACTACTTTTTATATGAATTCAAGCTTTTGCATTGCGATCCATATTGGTTTGATTAGAATTACGAAGAAGTTGTCATATTCCCAAACGAGAAAACTGGGATCACCTGATTTGAAAGTGTGAAAGCTTCTTCATCCAAACTCCTATGAGATTTATTCCATTTCCTGGTGATTCTACACTACTTTATGTATCCAAATCAAGATTCTTACATCGTGATTCATCTTGGTTTGATTAGAATGACGAAGAAGTTGTTATATTCCCAAACATGAAATTTGGGATCACCTGATTTGAAAGTGGGATAGCTTCTTCATATTATCTCCTATGAGATTTATTCAACATCCTAGTGGTTCTCCACGAGTTTATGTATCAAAATACAGATTCTTACATCGCGATTCATCCTACTTCGATTAGAATGACAAAGATGTTGTCATATTCCCAAACAGGAAAAGTGGGGTCACCTGATTGGAAATTGAGATAGTTTTTTCCTCCTAACACATGTGAGATTTATTCAATTTCATGGTGAAAATCCACTACTTTATGTATCCAAATCAAGCTTCTCACATCGCGGTTCATCTTGGTTTATTAGAATGACAAAAAAATTGTCATATTCCCAAACATGAAAACTAGGATCACCTTATTTGTAAGTGGCATTGCTTCTTTATCCTAACTCCTATGAGATTTATTCAAATTCCTAGTGAAAATCCATGACTTTATGTATCCAAATCAAGCATCTTACATCGCGGTTCATCTTGGTTTTATTAGAATTACGAAAAAGTTGTCATATTCCCAAACATAAAAACTGGGATCACCTGATTTGAAAGTGGGATAGCTTCGTCATCTTAACTCCTATGAGATTTATTCAACTTCCTAGTGATTCTCCACTACATTATGTGTCCAAATACAGCTTCTTACATCGCAGTTGATCATAGTTTGATTAGAATAACGAAGAATTCGTCATATTCCCAAAAAGGAAAACTGGAACACCTGATTTGAAAGTGGGATAGCTTCTTCATCCTAACTCCTATGAGATTTATTCAACTTCCTACTGAAAATCCATGACTTTATGTATCCAAATCAAGCATCTTACATCGCGGTTAATATTGGTTTGATTAGAATGACGAAGAAGTTGTCATATTCCCAAACATAAAAACTGGGATCACCTGATTTGAAATTAGGATAGCTTCTTCATCTTAAATTCTATGTTATTTATTCAACTCCCTGGTCATTGTCCACTACTTTGTGAATCCAAATGAAGTTTTTTATATCGTGGTTGATCCTGGTTTGATAAGAATGACGAAGAAAGTTACATATTCCCAAACAGAAAAACTAGGATCACCTGATTTGAAAGTGGGATAACTTCTTCATCCTAACTCCTATGAGATTTATTTAACTTCTAGTGATTCCCCACAAATTTATGTATCCAAATCAAGCTTCTTATATCGAAGTTGATCATAGTGTGATTAGAATGACGAACAATTTGTCATATTCCCAAACAGGAAAAACTGGGAACAGCTGATTTGAAAGTGGGATAGCTTCTTCATCCTAACTCCTATGAGATTTATTCAACTTCCTCCTGATTCTCCACGACTTTATATATGCAAATCAAGCTTCTTTCATCGCGGTTCATCTTAGTTTGATTACAGTGACGAAAAAGTTGTCATATTCCAAAACATGAAAACTGAGATCACCAGATTTGAAAGTAGGATAGCTTCTTCATCATAACTCCTACGAAATTTACTAAACTTCCTAGTGATTTTCCACGACTTTATGTATCCAAATCAATCTTCTTAGATCGCGATTCATCTTGGTTTGATTAGAATGACGAAAAAGTTCATATTCCCAAACAGCGAAACAAGGATCCCCTGATTTGAAAGTGGGATATCTTCTTCATCCTAACACCAATGAGATTTATTCAACTTCATGGTGAGAATCTACTACTTTTTGTATCCAAATCAAGCTTCTTAAATCGTGGTTCATCTTGGTTTATTAGAATGACGAAAAAGTTTTCATATTCCCAAACATAAAAACTAGGATCATCTGATTTGAAAGTGGGATTGCTTCTTCATCCTAACTCCTACGAGATTTATTCAACTTCGTGGTGAAAATCCACGAATTTATGTATGCAAATCAAGCTTCTTACATCGCAGTTCATCTTGGTTTAGTCGAATGACGAAATAGTTGTCAGATTCCCAAACTTGAAAACTAGTATCACTTGATTTGAAAGTTGGATAGCTTCTTCATCTTAACTACTATGAGATTTATTCAACCTCCTTGTAGTTTTCCACAACTTTATGTATCCAAATCAAGCTTCTTATATTGTGATTCATCCTGGTTTGATTAGAATGATGAAGAAGTTATCATATTACCAAACTGGAAAACTTGGATCCCCTAATTTGAAAGTGGGATAGCTTCTTCATCCTGACTCCTATGAGATTTATTCAACTTCCTAGTGTTTCTCCACTATATTATGTATCAAAATGAACCTTCTTACATCACGGTTCATCTTGGTTTGATTAGAATTACGAAGAAGGTGTCATATTCCCAAACAGGAAAACTGAGATCACATGATTTGAAAGTGGGATAGCTTATTTATCCTAACTCCTATAAGATATATTCAACCTCCTGGTGATTCTAAACTACTTTTTATATGAATTCAAGCTTTTTGCATTGCGATCCATATTGGTTTGATTAGAATTACGAAGAAGTTGTCATATTCCCAAACGAGAAAACTGGGATCACCTGATTTGAAAGTGTGAAAGCTTCTTCATCCAAACTCCTATGAGATTTATTCCATTTCCTGGTGATTCTACACTACTTTATGTATCCAAATCAAGATTCTTACATCGTGATTCATCTTGGTTTGATTAGAATGACGAAGAAGTTGTTATATTCCCAAACATGAAATTTGGGATCACCTGATTTGAAAGTGGGATAGCTTCTTCATATTATCTCCTATGAGATTTATTCAACATCCTAGTGGTTCTCCACGAGTTTATGTATCAAAATACAGATTCTTACATCGCGATTCATCCTACTTCGATTAGAATGACAAAGATGTTGTCATATTCCCAAACAGGAAAAGTGGGGTCACCTGATTGGAAATTGAGATAGTTTTTTCCTCCTAACACATGTGAGATTTATTCAACTTCATGGTGAAAATCCACTACTTTATGTATCCAAATCAAGCTTCTCACATCGCGGTTCATCTTGGTTTATTAGAATGACAAAAAAATTGTCATATTCCCAAACATGAAAACTAGGATCACCTTATTTGTAAGTGGCATTGCTTCTTTATCCTAACTCCTATGAGATTTATTCAAATTCCTAGTGAAAATCCATGACTTTATGTATCCAAATCAAGCATCTTACATCGCGGTTCATCTTGGTTTTATTAGAATTACGAAAAAGTTGTCATATTCCCAAACATAAAAACTGGGATCACCTGATTTGAAAGTGGGATAGCTTCGTCATCTTAACTCCTATGAGATTTATTCAACTTCCTAGTGATTCTCCACTACATTATGTGTCCAAATACAGCTTCTTACATCGCAGTTGATCATAGTTTGATTAGAATAACGAAGAATTCGTCATATTCCCAAAAAGGAAAACTGGAACACCTGATTTGAAAGTGGGATAGCTTCTTCATCCTAACTCCTATGAGATTTATTCAACTTCCTACTGAAAATCCATGACTTTATGTATCCAAATCAAGCATCTTACATCGCGGTTAATCTTGGTTTGATTAGAATGACGAAGAAGTTGTCATATTCCCAAACATAAAAACTGGGATCACCTGATTTGAAATTAGGATAGCTTCTTCATCCTAAATTCTATGTTATTTATTCAACTCCCTGGTCATTGTCCACTACTTTGTGAATCCAAATGAAGTTTTTTATATCGTGGTTGATCCTGGTTTGATAAGAATGACGAAGAAAGTTACATATTCCCAAACAGAAAAACTAGGATCACCTGATTTGAAAGTGGGATAACTTCTTCATCCTAACTCCTATGAGATTTATTTAACTTCTAGTGATTCCCCACAAATTTATGTATCCAAATCAAGCTTCTTATATCGAAGTTGATCATAGTGTGATTAGAATGACGAACAATTTGTCATATTCCCAAACAGGAAAAACTGGGAACAGCTGATTTGAAAGTGGGATAGCTTCTTCATCCTAACTCCTATGAGATTTATTCAACTTCCTCCTGATTCTCCACGACTTTATATATGCAAATCAAGCTTCTTTCATCGCGGTTCATCTTAGTTTGATTACAGTGACGAAAAAGTTGTCATATTCCAAAACATGAAAACTGAGATCACCAGATTTGAAAGTAGGATAGCTTCTTCATCATAACTCCTACGAAATTTACTAAACTTCCTAGTGATTTTCCACGACTTTATGTATCCAAATCAATCTTCTTAGATCGCGATTCATCTTGGTTTGATTAGAATGACGAAAAAGTTCATATTCCCAAACAGCGAAACAAGGATCCCCTGATTTGAAAGTGGGATATCTTCTTCATCCTAACACCAATGAGATTTATTCAACTTCATGGTGAGAATCTACTACTTTTTGTATCCAAATCAAGCTTCTTAAATCGTGGTTCATCTTGGTTTATTAGAATGACGAAAAAGTTTTCATATTCCCAAACATAAAAACTAGGATCATCTGATTTGAAAGTGGGATTGCTTCTTCATCCTAACTCCTACGAGATTTATTCAACTTCGTGGTGAAAATCCACGAATTTATGTATGCAAATCAAGCTTCTTACATCGCAGTTCATCTTGGTTTAGTCGAATGACGAAATAGTTGTCAGATTCCCAAACTTGAAAACTAGTATCACTTGATTTGAAAGTTGGATAGCTTCTTCATCTTAACTACTATGAGATTTATTCAACCTCCTTGTAGTTTTCCACAACTTTATGTATCCAAATCAAGCTTCTTATATTGTGATTCATCCTGGTTTGATTAGAATGATGAAGAAGTTATCATATTACCAAACTGGAAAACTTGGATCCCCTAATTTGAAAGTGGGATAGCTTCTTCATCCTGACTCCTATGAGATTTATTCAACTTCCTAGTGTTTCTCCACTATATTATCTATCAAAATGAAGCTTCTTACATCACGGTTCATCTTGATTTGATTAGAATTACGAAGAACGTGTCATATTCCCAAACAGGAAAACTGAGATCACATGATTTGAAACTGAGATAGCTTCTTTATCCTAACTCCTATAAGATATATTCAACCTCCTGGTGATTCTATACTACTTTTTATATGAAATCAAGCTTTTTGCATCGCGATCCATATTGGTTTGATTAGAATTACGAAGAAGTTGTCATATTCCCAAATAGGAAAACTGGGATCACCTGATTTGAAAGTGTGAAAGCTTCTTCATCCAAACTCCTGTGAGACTTATTCCGTTTCCTGGTGATTCTACACTACTTTATGTATCCAAATCAAGATTCTTACATCGTGATTCATCTTGGTTTGATTAGAATGACGAAGAAGTTGTTATATTCCCAAACATGACAACTAGGATCACCTGATTTGAAAGTGGGATAGCTTCTTCATATTATCTCCTATGAGATTTATTCAACATCCTAGTGGTTCTCCACGAGTTTATGTATCAAAATATAGATTCTTACATCGCGATTCATCCTACTTCGATTAGAATGACAAAGATGTTGTCATATTCCCAAACAGGAAAAGTGGGGTCACCTGATTTGAAATTGAGATAGTTTTTTCTTCCTAACACATGTGAGATTTATTCAACTTCATGGTGAAAATCCACTACTTTATGTATCCAAATCAAGCTTCTTACATCGCGGTTCATCTTGGTTTATTAGAATGACAAAAAAATTGTCATATTCCCAAACATGAAAACTAGGATCACCTGATTTGTAAGTGGCATTGCTTCTTTTTCCTAACTCCTATGAGATTTATTCAAATTCCTAGTGAAAATGCATGACTTTATGTATCCAAATCAAGCATCTTACATCGCGGTTCATCTTGGTTTTATTAGAATTACGAAAAAGTTGTCATATTCCCTAACATAAAAATTGGGATCACCTGATTTGAAAGTGGGATAGCTTCGTCATCTTAACTCCTATGAGATTTATTCAACTTCCTAGTGATTCTCCATAACTTTATGTGTCCAAATACAGCTTCTTACATCGCAGTTGATCATAGTTTGATTAGAATGACGAAGAATTTGTCATATTCCCAAAAAGGAAAAATGGAACACCTGATTTGAAAGTGGGATAGCTTCTTCATCCTAACTCCTATGAGATTTATTCAACTTCCTAGTGAAAATCCATGACTTTATGTATCCAAATCAAGCATCTTACATCGCGGTTAATCTTGGTTTGATTAGAATGACGAAGAAGTTGTCATATTCCCAAACATAAAAACTGGGATCACCTGATTTGAAATTAGGATAGCTTCTTCATCCTAAATCCTATGTTATTTATTCAACTCCTTGTCATTGTCCACTACTTTGTGTATCCAAATGAAGCTTCTTATATCGTTGTTGATCCTGGTTTGATAAGAATGACGAAGAAGTTGTCATATTCCCAAATAGAAAAACTAGGATCACCTGATTTGAAAGTGGGATAACTTCTTCATCCTAACTCCTATGAGATTTATTTAACTTCCTAGTGATTCCCCACAAATTTATGTATCCAAATCAAGCTTCTTTCATCGCGGTTCACCGTAGTTTGATTACAGTGATGAAAAAGTTGTCATATTCCCAAACAGGAAAACTGGGATCACCTTATTTGAAAGTAGGAGAGCTTGTTCATAATAACTCCTATGAGATTTACTCAAGTTCCTAGTGATTCTCCACGACTTTATGTATCCAAACAATCTTCTTAGATCGTGATTCATCTTAGTTTGATTACAGTGACGAAAAAGTTGTCATATTCCCAAACATGAAAACTGGGATCACCAGATATGAAAGTAGGATAGCTTCTTCATCATAACTCCAATGATATTTATTCAACTTCATGGTAAAAATCTACTACTTTTTGTGTCGAAATCAAGCTTCTTAAATCGTGGTTCATCTTGGTTTATTAGAATGACGAAAAAGTTGTCATATTCCCAAACATAAAAACTAGGATCACCTGATTTGAAAGTGGGATGGCTTCTTCATCCTAACTCCTACGAGATTTATTCAACTTCGTAAATCCACGAATTTATGTATGCAAATCAAGCTTCTTACATCGCGGTTCATCTTGGTTTATTAGAATGACAAAAAAATTGTCATATTCCCAAACATGAAAACTAGGATCACCTGATTTGTAAGTGGCATTGCTTCTTTATCCTAACTCCTATGAGATTTATTCAAATTCCTAGTGAAAATCCATGACTTTATGTATCCAAATCAAGCATCTTACATCGCGGTTCATCTTGGTTTTATTAGAATTACGAAAAAGTTGTCATATTCCCTAACATAAAAACTGGGATCACCTGATTTGAAAGTGGGATAGCTTCGTCATCTTAACTCCTATGAGATTTATTCAACTTCCTAGTGATTCTCCATAACTTTATGTGTCCAAATACAGCTTCTTACATCGCAGTTGATCATAGTTTGATTAGAATGACGAAGAATTTGTCATATTCCCAAAAAGGAAAAATGGAACACCTGATTTGAAAGTGGGATAGCTTCTTCATCCTAACTCCTATGAGATTTATTCAACTTCCTAGTGAAAATCCATGACTTTATGTATCCAAATCAAGCATCTTACATCGCGGTTAATCTTGGTTTGATTAGAATGACGAAGAAGTTGTCATATTCCCAAACATAAAAACTGGGATCACCTGATTTGAAATTAGGATAGCTTCTTCATCCTAAATCCTATGTTATTTATTCAACTCCTTGTCATTGTCCACTACTTTGTGTATCCAAATGAAGCTTCTTATATCGTTGTTGATCCTGGTTTGATAAGAATGACGAAGAAGTTGTCATATTCCCAAACAGAAAAACTAGGATCACCTGATTTGAAAGTGGGATAACTTCTTCATCCTAACTCCTATGAGATTTATTTAACTTCCTAGTGATTCCCCACAAATTTATGTATCCAAATCAAGCTTCTTTCATCGCGGTTCACCGTAGTTTGATTACAGTGATGAAAAAGTTGTCATATTCCCAAACAGGAAAACTGGGATCACCTTATTTGAAAGTAGGAGAGCTTGTTCATCATAACTCCTATGAGATTTACTCAAGTTCCTAGTGATTCTCCACGACTTTATGTATCCAAACAATCTTCTTAGATCGTGATTCATCTTAGTTTGATTACAGTGACGAAAAAGTTGTCATATTCCCAAACATGAAAACTGGGATCACCAGATATGAAAGTAGGATAGCTTCTTCATCATAACTCCAATGATATTTATTCAACTTCATGGTAAAAATCTACTACTTTTGTGTCGAAATCAAGCTTCTTAAATCGTGGTTCATCTTGGTTTATTAGAATGACGAAAAAGTTGTCATATTCCCAAACATAAAAACTAGGATCACCTGATTTGAAAGTGGGATGGCTTCTTCATCCTAACTCCTACGAGATTTATTCAACTTCGTAAATCCACGAATTTATGTATGCAAATCAAGCTTCTTACATCGCGGTTCATCTTGGTTTAGTAGAATGACGAAATAGTTGTCAGATTCCCAAACTTGAAAACTAGTATCACTTGATTTGAAAGTGGGATAGCTTCTTCATTCTAACTCCTATTAGATTTATTCAACTTCCTGGTGATTGTCCACAACTTTATGTATCCAAATCCAGCTTCTTATATTGCAATTCATCCTGGTTTGATTAGAATGATGAAGAAGTTGTCATATTACCAAACTGGAAAACTTGGATCCCCTGATTTGAAAGTGGGATAGTGATACCACTTAAATTACCCTAAGGAGTGTTACTCTCATCAAAAGAGGTTCAGATGTAGTACTTAGGGATCGAATCCACAAGGAGCTAGGGAACAATTAAATCTAGTGTTTATTAATTCTAAAAGTTGTAAATGTCTAAATGAAATAGCAATAGTAACAAGCGAGTAAATAATAAATGTAACTTGTTTGGAAATGATATTAGATGCAGGGCCACTATTCAGGTGTTGGAGATTATAATACCTATAGATGCCTAACTGTTGCATGCATGATATATTAGAGCTCATTCGCTTAACTCAGTGATCACCTGTCGCATGTACCACTGGTTAACAGACTAGATCTCGTGTCTCAACGGTTAGTATGCAGACAACGAGAGAGTGTCAATCGATTGTCTATTAAGACGTCGACCGATACACCTTTGCCAACGTCGATCGATAATCAGTTGAGGACATCGATCGACGGGTTTTAGCCAGGCCTATGTGCGAGTATGAAATGCCCTACTAAGATGTTAAATTGGCGGTTAGCCCTCTCTAGCAGTCCTAATATGATAGATAGATGTCAGGATGGGAT